>NW_021620991.1:3557490-3567029 GCF_004785775.1 Grammomys surdaster | reverse complement strand
GTGTGGTTGCTGTCACTGTGAGGCTGTTGTGTGTGTGCTGTGCTGTCGCTGTGAGGCTGTTGTGTGTGTGCTGTGCTGTCACTGTGAGGCTGTTGTGGGTGTGCTGTGCTGTCACTGTGAGGCTGTTGTGGGTGTGGTTGCTGTCACTGTGAGGCTGTTGTGGGTGTGGTTGCTGTGATTCTCTACCCAGCATCCTCTGCTCTGTTTTTCAGGGCCAAATACAACAGGATTTTTCGAGATCTGGCAGTGTTGGGCTACCTGAGCCAGCTGATGCCTCCAGTGCCAGAGCCACTTAGGCCTTTGCACAGCCTGACACCCTATCAGGTAATTGGAGCTGGTGGGGAAAATTATCTGATACCGATAAGATGCTTGAGGCTTCCAAGTCCCGAGTCCCGGTGAGTGCTTGTCTGCTCCTGTATAACTCTTTGCTTGCCTAATTCTCAAAACAGCCCTGTGGTGTGGCTTCTGATACTGTCCCCATTTTTCAGATGGGGAGACTAACAGTGAGGCTGGGTTGCCTAGAAGAAGATGCAGAGCTGGCATTTGGTCCTTGGCAGGCAAGCCTCAGTGTCTGTCATCTGTTGTAGTTATACATGACAGCTATAAGTTATCTAATCTTGTGGCTGCCCCATGTTTGCACTTTCTTACTGCATGAGGGTAGTGCACGTGCCTCAGGGTGTCTTGGGATGCTGTAGGCATCCCAGACTACCTGGTACCTAGAGCACCTCCTGTGGACCTAGTTATACTCCTGTCAGGTTCCAACAGCCAGGCATCTGCAGTGCGGAGTTTAGGCTGCTGGGTATTGCTTCAGGGGAAACGGCTATTATGTTAGGATCTAGGGTGATGGAGATAGTCTCAGGTGATAGCAGACGTATGTGTTTGGTGATTGAACCCAGAGCCTTCCCATGATGTGGGATGACACCCAGCCTAAGCTTCACATGCATATGTGCACACGTACACACACACACACACGTACACACACACACTCACACGCACACACAGTCTCAGGTTACTTTGTCATTGCTGTGTCAGAACACTGGCTGAGGCAGCTTATAATGAGGTTACCTGCTTTGCTCACTGTTCAGAGGCTTAGAGTCCGATGGCAGAGCAAAGGTAGGCAAGGGGGAGAAGCAACTGAGACTTCATGCTTTCATTTACGGTCACTGGGACTTTTGCAAGTCTTGATGCCTCAGCCCATCCCCTGGGGACACACCTCATCATCCTTCTGAAACAGTTCCACCATCTGGGAACCAAGCATTCACGCTTAGGAGCTTGTTGGGGCCATTCTCATCCAAACCATCAGACCGACAGACAAACCCACAGACCCACTGACACACACAACAACTGCATTTTGTTTTTTAAACCAAGAAGCATTTGCTTTGAAGACAAAGCAAGTAGTGTCCCCACATATCTCTACTGCAGAGCAGTACTGTAGAGTTCCCTGTGCTTCGTACAGGAGAAGACTTGGGACGTGGTTACCTGGATATATCAAAAAAAAAGTCACTTTGTGTTGTGTCTGTAGGAAGGGTGGAGGTGGCCAGTGACTGAGCCCTAGGCCTGCCCTGCTCTCCTTCTGCTCTGGTACTTCTGACCAGCACACTGGCCTGGAGCTCGGCTTTGCTATTTTGTAGGTTCTCCATTTCCCGCCGGTTTTACCTCCTATCACTAGATAAGAGAGAAAGAAGGATAAGGGGGGAGACACACACAGAGAGGGGGGGACGGAGATCCTTGAATCTAAGTTTAATTTCTTTTTGTTTTTTGAGCAAGGCTACTGACATACCACAATCCCCCCTCTCCCCAGGGCCCTAGGATTCAAATACCCTCTGAAAAGTTCCCAGAATTCCAAGTGTCACATAATCGCACTTGCACAAACTATCTGCAGCTGGCAAAACCACCCTTTGCCAGGACACGAGGCAAATCCTAGTCAGCCGCTGTGGATAGTCCCAAGCCACCTCATGTCTCCACACCTGGGATTAAAACAAAAAAAAAAAAAACCGTATTTCCATGGGGTTTTTTTTTTTTTTTTTTTTTTTTTAAGACACCAAAATTCCACAATTGTCACTGACTTGTGGCGCGTGTTCTAGATGATGATGAAACATGACGGTGGCGGGAGGCTGGCCTCTAAAACGAAGGAAACCAGGAAAGCAGGCTCACACTCACCAATGTGTAGCTAGTAAATGCTGCAGACACGCAGCAGAGAAGCCGACCTGAGGCTGGCTGCCAAGACCTGCTGGGACGTCCCTGTCGCCACAGCCTCCAGGCCCTGGGACCTCCTGACCTTTCTGGCTCTCCCTTTCACGTCCTCCTATCTCCCTGACCTCCTCGGCGTCCTGAGCAGCTCCCCCATCATCTACAGCCGACACTAGTGCTACTGATCTCACCCGTGCTCTGGGTTGCTTTTAAGTTGGGGAGAGAGGGAATGAAGATCATACGGACAAGTACAGGAAGAACGGAGGTGTAGCCCAGGCTGCCTTGAACTTCAGGTCCTCCTGCATCTGTCTGCCACGTGCCATGAGACTCGTCATGTGCCACCACACCCAGGGCTTCCTGCATCGTCAGAGGCCAGGACTCCATCCACTGAGCCATCCCCTAATTTGTGCTTTCAAAACCCTAGGTTTTGGCTGGGTGTGCTGGCACGTGCCTACAACCTCAGCACCAGGGCAGACACAAGATTGCTGGTGCTTGCTGGCCGGGCGATCTAGCCAATCAGCGAGCCTTAGGTCCAATGAGAGACCCTTTTCTCAGAAGAAAACCAGGGGAACCTGGTGTAGTGCCCTGTTGGATTTCTGTTTGGAGGCAGGCTGGTTAAAGAGTCTCTTAAGTCACCTGTTGTAGTCCACGCCTGATAATTCCATGTAGGAGCCTGAGGCAGTAGATTGTACCTTGGAGGTCTCAAGGAGACATGTTTCCAGGTAGGAGCTAAAGAGCGAGGTGCACATTACGGTCTCTTCTCCAGGTGCCCTTCAGTGCTGTCGCTATCCGGGTCATGCACGCTGACGTTGCTCCTACCCACATCCTGTACGCTGTGAATGCCAGCTGGGTTGGCCTTTGCAGGATCGTGGATGATATGAAAGGCTACACTCGGGGCCCCATCCTGCTTGCCCAGAACCCCATATGTGACTGTTTGGGCTTTGGTGAGTGAACAGTGAATGATGCTTCCTGCCCTGTCCTCTTCACTGGAGACAGTAGACCTCCTGCCTGGACACTGTATTATTTGGTGCCAGACACAAAGAATCACCTTTCGCTGGAGAAATTAATGTCTTTCTCTGTGCTCCTAGGTGGCAGGGTTTTACCTACATCACATTCTGTAAGCCTGTTTCAGTCCCTCACGGCTGAACATGGGACAGACAATCAAATTCTTTGAATGGCACTTTCTTATAATTTATGTTTAGCCTGGCATCATGGCTCACTTCAGGAGGCATAGGCAAGTGGGTCTCCTGTTTGAGGACAGTCTTGTCAAGTTAGCAAGTTCTTAGACAACAAGGGCTATGTAGACCCTGTCTACCCCCCCAAAAAAATTTTTTTAATTATGTGGGTATGTTCACATGAGTTCAGAAGCCTTTAGAGAGCAGAGGTGTTGGGCGTTGGGTTTCTAGAGCTGGCATTACATTTGGTTATGAGCTGCCTGGAGTTGGTGCTGGGAGCCAAGCTTGGATCTCATGGAAGAACGGCAAGTGCCCTTCCTCTGTAGGGCCAGCCCGTCAGCTCCACGGCTATGTACTGTATCCTGAAAGTAAAACACTGAAGATGAAAACTCCTTCATTTATTCCTCATGTCTGTCTGCATCACATGCCTGGTGCCCAGAGGCCAGAGGTGGGCGTCACCCATGGGAGTCACCATATGGGTTCTATAAATGGAACCCGGGTCCTTTGGAGGAGCAACAAATGCTTTTAACTGCTGAGCCATATATTCACCCCCAAAATTCAAAATTAAAACTCTGTGATCAACTTTACCTTCACTTCCCTGTGGTTGAAAAGTGCAGCTTTGCAGAATGGCCGACCCTGCTTTGAATCTTGCAGGAATCTGCAGAGGCATTGACATGGACAAGCGACTCTACCACATCCTCACCCCTCTGCCTCCAGAGGAGTTAAAAACTGTCAACTGTCTGCTGGTTGGTTCCATTTCCATTCCACATTGTGTTTTCAAGAACCAGGTGAGTCCACATGGAAGAGGCCTCCAGGGAACCTGGGCAGGCGAGACCAAGCTGGCATTGTCAACAATCGAGGCAATGGGAGACTTTTTTTTTTTTTTTTTCATTTTTATTTCCATCTTATGTGCATTGGTGTTTTGCCTGCACATGTGTCTGTGTGAGGGTGTCATAGACAGTTGTGAGCTTCTGTGTGCATGCTGGGAATTGAACCCTGGTCCTCTGGAAGAGCAATCAGTGCTCTTAACCACTGAGCCATCTCTCCAGTCCCCTGGAGACATACACTTTATTATGTGACTCGAATGACACACTGTTCCTTGTGGACAGGTCTCCATGCTGCTTCTTTGTGTTTCCATTTCAGCCTGGGCCCGAAGGGACAGTTCCTTATGTTACCACAGAGTATAATTTAAGTCTTCCTGGAGCATCAGAGAAAATCGGAGACAGAGTGTATGGAAATGCAGTCCCTAGACACAAATTACGGCAAAGAAAAAAATGAAGCCTGGGCATGGAGAAAGACTTCTTTCTGGATGCCTTGTCCCCAAGACTGAGTGGGCTGTGGCTGCCGAGCTGCTCACGCCCAGTATTCATGGACCTGGAGAACAGGCTGTGGTAAGAGGCGTTCAAGCCCCTCCGGTTGGTTTCTTCCCGCTAAGACAGGGAGGGCCTCGGATAGCTCAGACTGGCTCAAACTCTGGGTCCTCCTGTCTCCACTGTCCAATGGCTGCATTTCAGGCCTGTGTTGCGACACCAGCTCTCAGGCTTTTAAGCTGTTTGGTCTCAAACTTGGCCCCAGACCTCTTGACAGCTGGTTGTCCTGGGTATGGAGTGTCTCCTGAAGCGCTGGTGGAGGAAGCTATGGTGTCCTCAGAACAGGAAGAGGATGGTCTTTCAGTTCTCCAAGAAAGTCAGGGCCACAAAAGTATGCCTAGAAACCAGGCAGCAGGGTGACCCACAGGTTCTCTGGTACAGCACATGGACTGCCTGGGCCCTGAGCAGGCTCAGTGGACCTGAGTGAGATGCTTACCTGAACCATGTGGAGCTTAGCAACCAGGTGTGGCAGACAACTCATTGGCCTGATCCTTGGATGCCATGGAATCTCCCAGTGCTGTAATCAAGTGTTAGATGATTGCATTTCATCTGCTGATTTCTGGGTCTTTTTAATCATGAAGCTTTATGTTGAAAAACTTGTTCCGACATCCAGAAAGCCTCCAAGTGAAGTAAGGAAATCCATGGTTCCTTAAATCCGGGTATGCTCTGACTGACTCTGACCTGGAGGCTGTAGACGCTGCCATGGGGCCCACCAGCCTCGGATGGACACGTGTGCCGAGCTTGGCAAACTTCTGCTATCGACGAACGATTTCTTGTAAGGACCCAGAGGCCACTGCAGGTGGACGTTGTCATCGGGGTGACTAGGTCAGGTCATTGTGATTGCAAAACAGGACAGGGGTTTCTCACTGGCATCACGGATCTGTCAAGACTCTGCTTTCCAGCAGGACCATGAGAGACCAGGGCTGTGGGAGGCGTCCACCATTGATTGTCTCCATCTTGTTTGTAACCATGGGAATGTACCCAGTCTGTCTCCTTTGCTGGACTTTGTGACAGCCTCAGTGTCTGAAAATCCTATTAGGGAGGCAGAGCTGTGCTTCCCTCTTAGTCAGAATCCTGTAGAGCACTGGCCTCACTACCTAGTCCTGCCTTCCCCCACCCCATCTGTGTCTCACTTGAGCTTGTGGTGAGCCTCTCTGGAGGGGAGGGGGCTCACCCTGCTGCCCAGGCAGGTCTCTGGGCCCCCTAGATTCTCCTGCCTCTGCTTCCTGAGTGCTCAGATCAGTTATGCGCCATCTTAGCCTTGCAGAGTTTTAAGACAGTCTTTGCCACCATTGTCCCATTCCCCAGATCTTCCTGTCTTCACAATATTAAAGATCTTGAACATAGCTCTTCCGTCTGCATTTTCCTTAAAAGGGTGGATTTTAGCTGACTTGTCAGTCCCCACCAGTAAAGACCCATGTCCGCAGCAGGGGGGCTGTGGGTGGCGGCCAGGTCCCCATGAGGAGCAGAGCGGCACCCGGCAGGACTCCCGGAGGGGACATCTTTTCTTTGGAAGCCTGGCTTTGGTGAGACCTGGAACCACTGTCCGTCCGTACAATTATGGTGTTGGCATTTGGGGCAAGATTTCCGCTCTGCCATTTTTTAGAGGCCGGATCTTGCTATGAACAGGCTGGCCTCAGAGCACAGTGCTCCTGCCCCAGTTTCTCAAGTGCTGGTATCGCAGTGTGTTTTGTATGTGTCTGTCCTGGTCCCCTGTCTCTCACACACACTTGTTTAAGAACCCTACAGAACCGTGAGACGGCACAGTCCACATGGCCAGTTCTGTGGCTCCTTAGAGTGGCACCCTAGAAGTTGTTGCCATCCTGCTGTCATCATCCAAAATTCAACACCCAAGAAAGCGACTGTGCTGAGCTTGCTGGGTACCTTGGAGTAACTCCTGGGGGGGGGGGGGGCGGTGCGGGAGGCGGCTGCATCCTGGATCTCTTTTGACTTGGGTTTCTGCCTGGTCTGTGGGTGTAAATCGGATGGAGATAAGGAACCCATGCTGACCTACAGACACAGGTGAGAGGCGCTGCTGGATGGGCCCAGGGCCTCAACCAGACACTGCTCTGAGACAGGGACACGCAAGCTCCTCCCAGGCGGTGGTTATCTACTGTCCCCTCTCCTTCCTTCCTCTTCACCCTCTCACCCCACAATGTCTCACTCTTGGCCAAGGGGCCTAGAGTTCACTGATAACCCACTGACATCTTGTCTGGGTGGTCCTCTGCTTCAGTGTCGGTGCTGGCACTCTAGGGCATCTGCCTCCTGTTCGTTAGCTTTGGATGGCAGTATGGTGGGTGAGACATGGTGCTGTGCTGTTGGAGCGAGTCATATTTTACCACAGAGGAGGAATCTTGTGTCTGTTTCCTGTGTTCCAGAGGGATGAGGGAGATTGTCTATAAAAGGCGTTGTGTATACCGTCTCTGTGGTTATAAACTCTTTGAAGGCAGGCATTAAGGTTTTGTCCTGTGAGAAGGGTGTGGCACGCAGCTCCTTACTGGCAGACTTCCCTTCAGTTCAACACTGTTGCCTCACATGAAGTGGGCTGACAGGCAGGTGCCTTGGTTACCACTGATAAACTACATCCTCAACTCCGCCCTCACACACACTGCTTTTAAAATTGTCTGTGCTACCGGGCAGTGGTGGTTCACACCTTTAATCCCAGCACTTGGGAGGCAGAGGCAGGAGAATTTCTGAGTTCAAGGCCAGCCTGGTCTACAGAGTGAGTTCCAGAACAGCCAGGGCTACACAGAGAAATCCTGTCTCAAAATCTCTCCCCCAAAAAAAACTTTTCTGAGAACATGGATTTGTGTACTTCACTGTGTAACGAGAATTTACTCCAGGTAATTGTTTAAACATTAAGCCACGGGAATGGAAAGAGCTTTGGAAGGAGGCTAATGGGCTTAGGGCTCACAGAAACCCCACCAGACACCTAATCGCCCGAGGCTGCTGTAAAGGGAAGAGAGTGGTGGGATGCGCATGTGTGCTTGCGTGTGTGCGTGCGTGGGTGCTACCTGGAAGGTGCTGTGCACCAAGGACAGAGGGGTCAGGAGTTTGGGTGGCTTGTTTTGTTGAGATAGGATCTCAGTGTGTAACCCTGGCCAGCCTGAGACTGGCTATGTAGACCAGGCTGTTCTTGAACGCCTTCCTGCCTCTGCCTCCCCAGTGCTGGGATTAAAGGTGTGAACCCCAGGACGAGAGACAGAGAATCAGTAGTTAGGAGTGTTGCTGTTCATGCAGAAGATCAGGTATGACTCCCAGCACCCATGTGGTGTCTCACACCTATCCTTAATTCCAGTTTCAGGGGATCTGATACCCTCTCCTGACCTCCACTGACTGGCAGGCATGTGGTGCACATGCGTGCGAACATACATGTAAGCAAAGCACCCCTGCCCCTAGCCACAGTTCAGAGGTTTTTGTTGTTTTTATTATTATTATTTTCATTATCATTATTTAATTTTTACTTTATATTCATTGGTGTTTTGTCTGCATGTCTGAGTTACAGGTGTGAGCTACCATGTGAGTGCTGGGAATTGAACCTAGGTCACAGTGACAGTGAAACTGGTGTTTGTAAGAGATCCCTCAGAACACAGCCCAGGGCAGCTCTGGTTTTCCCACTCGATGTGCCCTAGCAAAGAGAACCAGACTTTGCTGACGAGCCTAGGCTCAACAACAGCTAAAATAAATAAGGGGGCCATCTGTGCTAAGGGGAAAGGCATGTGACCTGCAGGGCCTCTTTGGAAAGGCCTCACACAGTTAAATACCCCCGAGGCCTTGCCAGGAAAGAGCAGCTGGAGGGTGAGCCAGGGCACAAGCTGAAAGGAGATTCACCCAGGCCTAGGGTGCCTGAATCGCACATGCCAGGGCTGAGTAAGCAAAGCCTTGGGGATCAGCAAACAGAGCTGAACCGGACAGACCAGGGGCTTCTCTGGGAAGTCAAGTTGCCATGGTTTCCAGCGCGCTGTCATTAGGGACAGCCCGCAGTCACTGGCTAGAGTTTTTCTAATGCTTTTGAACTTGCTTAGATTCTGGGGTGTGGCCAGCTCTGCCAAGTAGGGAAGAGACACATAACTCCCAGAGTTCTCAGCAAGGTGTCTGCTGCTGGCCACGGGGATCAGAGACAGAAGGCTCTCCCTACTGTTGCTTTCTAGGAAAGGAGTGGGTGATACCAAGGAAGCTGCAGGCCCAGGAGTCTACATATAAAGTTCTTAAAATCCACTGTGCTCAGGAGACCAGTGTTGGGAGGTACCATGTTGGTGTTTTTCTGTGCAGGCAGGTTTCTTCTGGAGAAGTTAAGGTTGGTGTTTGAGGTAGAAGAGGTCCTTCAGTGTTGAGATCATAGCTAGGCAGTAATGCCAAGTAGTTAGAGGACCCAGTGGGGCATTAACTCAATCACAGCAAAGTCTGGATTTCCACCTTGCAGCTGACTCTTGCCTTCATTCAGAAACTGGTGAGTCTATTTCTGTCTAGAGAGAAGACTTGAGGGAGTAGAGTGAGGAGAACCAGGTCCCACGGAAGCCACTACAATCCCCTGGTTGCCATGTTCTAGACCTTGTCACATCCTGCAGACGGCTGGAAAATTTCTGTAGTCAGTGGTGACTCAGTCAATCAAGAGCTTAGAAATCAGCCAGATGTGGTGACACGCATGCACGCACGCACGCACGCACTCAGGCACGCAGGCACGCCTTTAATCCCAGAGACAGGTGGTTATCTGAGTTCCAGGCCAACCTTGTCTGTAGATTGAGTTCCAGGGCAGCCAGAGCTCAGGACTACACATAGGGACAGACCTTGTCTGAAATATATA
>NW_021620991.1:3514447-3557090 GCF_004785775.1 Grammomys surdaster | reverse complement strand
AAGAAGCTTGGAAATCAAAGGCTGCCAAATCTTTGATTAACAGCTGAAAAGAAAAATACCCAACAGGCTGGCTAGACGGTTTAGGATGTAAATAAGCTTCCTATGCAAGCCTGGTGATCTGGGTTCAGGCCCCAACAGCCCACATAAAAGTGGAAAGCTAGAATCAACCCCAGAAAGGCCTCCACATATGTCATGGGCACACACACAAATACAATAACGTTTAAGGCATTCCTAATGGTATCCAGCACCCCCATACAGACTGTCGAATCATGTATATTAGAGTTGGGTCTCCTTTGCTGGGACTGTCTGAAACAGGCCCCACCCCTGCTTTTGCTCAGGAAGGGCCACCCAACTCCTATACCCAGCAATCGTTTTCTCCATTGTTTTGGTGGTAACGATCGAACCCAGAGCCACACACACACCAGGCAAGCATCCTGCCACAAGCTCTGCCACCTGGCCAACCGTTGCTTTGTTTTCCTTTCGTTTACAACGTGGATACAGATGCACACGGGCACCTGGAGGCCAAAGTCGATGTTCCAGAGACCATTCTCCCTCCATCAAGGGTTCCGGGGGAACCAGGTCATCTTTCTCGAGGCTAATGCTTTTACCCGCCGAGGCATCTCTCCAACCCCTTCAGCTCGAAACCTGTCTTCCAAGATGGACATCTGGGTCACCCTCATGAATAATGTCTTTGTGCATGTTCTGTGCCTGTATGTCTGTGCCTGCGAGAGAGTAACCACAGGGGCCGTGGCTACTCGCTGCTGCTCACTCTGCCGTTGGCCACTTTCCAGGTCTGGTGACGTAGGTGTGTTCCCAACATGTGAGGTAGGAGGCTGGGCAGGCCTTCCCTCATGTATCCCCGGCCGGTGTCTCTTCATCCACTCTTGTTACTGACATGCCATGTGGCTCTTGGCAGAGATGTGTACACCTGAGGGTAGAAGGACAGACCATGCAGAGCCTTTTTGGTTTTCCCGTGTTCGAAGACGCTTTACACAGGAAGCTTGTAAGACAGACCCTTAAGGTACCCCAGGCTGTCCTGGAACTCACTATGTAGCCGAGGTTGGCCTCCAACTTGCTGCAGTATTGGAATTCTGCCTGATGTGATTGACAGGCCTGACCCAGCACACTCAGTTCTGGAGGAGGCTTGTAACAGCTTGGATAAGGTAGATGAAGAACCTGTGTAAAGGAATGTCCCTATTTATCAGCTCTGGAGTGTCCGCAGGTGACTCTGGCTTTCTGAGCACTATCACCCAGAATCCAGTTCCTGTCTGAGAATTTTAGAAACCCAAGGGTTTTGTTCGTTTGGTTGGTTGGTTTTGGTTTTTCGAGACAGGGTTTTTGTAGCCCTGGCTGTCTTGGAACTCACTTTGTAGACCAGGCTGGCCTTGAACTCACACAGATCTGCCAGCCTCTGCCTCCCAAGTGCTGGGTTTAAAGTGTACCACCACTGCCTGCCTTTAAGTTGTTGTTGTTGTTGTTGTTTTGTGTTTGAAACAGGGTCTCATGTTTTTGTAGCCCAGGCTGGCTTTGAACTCACTATAAGTTAAGGCTGGTCTTGAATGCCTCATCCTCCAGTTTTACCTTTCAAGTTGTGCACCCCCTAATGTGAGTGCTGGACACAGAACTTAGGGACTCTGGTCTTCAGCAGGTGCTCTTCAATTGCTGAGCCACCTCTCCAACCCCCAACTCTTGCCTTGTTTACATGTTTATTAACGCTGTATTTGCATGTACACCAGCATGCCAGAAGAGGGCATCAGACTTCCTCTGATATAGGAGGTATAGGAGGTGGTTGTGAACCTCCTTGTGGTTGCTGGGAATTGAACTCAGGACCTCTGGAAAAGCAGTCAGTGTTCTTAATCACTGAGCCATCTATTCAGCGCGCACGCACACACACACACACACACACACACACACACACACACATGCACACCTTTTTTGAGACAGAATTTCACTATAGAGTCCTGGTCGGCCTAGAACAACTCCATATGTAGACTGGGCCCCCTTCGGCCTCATACACATGTGCCTCCCGCGTGCTAGCATTAAAGGCTACACCACCACACTCAGCTCAGTACCTCAGTACTACTATATTTTAAAAATGATCTGCAGGGACTGGCTTATTGGGTGAGCAGGTAAGAGGGGCTGGCACCAAGCCTGCTAGCCCAGAGTTCCATCTCTGGGACCCACATGACAAGAGATAACTAACTTTTGAAAGTTGTCTTCTGGCCTGGTAATAAATATTCTGCTACATATGTGTGTACACGCACACACACACTAAGCAAAAAAATTAATATAAGAAGTCATTATCAGGGCCAGGCATGGTAGCACACACCTTTAACCCCAACACATGAAGATAGAGGCAGATGGCCTCCTTGAGTTTAAGGCCAACCTGATCTACATAGTACTAGGTCAGCCAGGGCCACATAGTAAGACTTTGTCCCTAAATAAATAAATAAATAAATAAAAGATTGTTTTAACTATTTGCAAGATGACTACAGTCCATTTGCATGGCTTGTGGTTCCGTAGAGCGTGTTCACCAGTCCCATGAGCCCAGCAGGACGCCCTGCAGACTGTAGTGTGCACATCTGTAGTTCAGCACTTGGAAACAGGCAGAAGGACCACAAGCTTAGAACCTACTTTGGTTATGCAGTGTGACCACAGCAAAATAAATGAGATAGCTGGTCATGGTGGCGGCACAGGCCTTGGGGTTGGGTGTGAGGGAAAGAGCAGGCAGAACTCTTGAGTTCCAGGCCATCCAGGGCTACACAGGGACACTTTGTCTCAAATAAGTCAAGAAACTAGGCAGAGGGCTGAGAATATAGCTTTAACCATAGACTATTTGTTTAGCACATACAAGGTCCTGGGTGGCTTTTCTGACACTAAATAAACAAATAGAGTTTAAAATTTAAGGCTGATCAGGAACTAAGAAAAAAAAATCGTAAATAGTAATAAAACCTAAGTCTGCACATATCCCTCTTCTGTTGGCCTCCATGGGGACATGACCACTGTCTCAGTTGGGATTTCCATTGCTGTGAAGACACCATGACCAAGGCAACTCTTATAAAGGACATTTAATTGGGACTGGCTTAGAGGTTCAGGAGTTCAGTCCATTATCATCAAAGCAGTAGAGCATGGCAGCGTCCAGGCAGCCATGGGGCTAGAGGAGCTGAGAGTTCTCCATCTTCATCCACTAGGCAAAGACTGACTTCCAGGCAGCTAGGAGAAGGGTCTCAAAGTCTAGCTCACACAGTATTACACAGTGACACACAGTGACACAGTATCACACAGTGACACACTGTTACACAGTGTCACACGGTGACACAGTATCTGACACACAGTGACAAAGAGTGTTACTCAGTGACACAGTGTTACAGTGTCACCTAGTGTCACCCAGAATCACACAGTGACACACAGTGTCGCATGGTGACAACTAGGCCACACCCACTCTAACAAGGCCACTCCTCCTAGTAGTGCTACTCCCTGGGCCAAGCATATACAAACCACCACAACTACTCAGAACAAGAGTAAGGGTGACAATCCTTGGAGGCCTCAGGGGCAACGAGCCCTCCTCTGGCTTCACTCTTCCCTAGCCCCCTGCTTCAGGCCATGCATCCCCTTGAGGTTCCTACTACAGTGACTAATGCATCCACTTAGGATTTGAAAGTCCTGTGTGTGAGACTGAGTTTCAGGAGGGCTGGAATAGCGGCCATTTTAGCTCAGCCACATAACATGTTACTGCCCCAGGGCCTTTATGCTTGCTGTTTTCAGCCCAGGTGCTCGGCCAGAGCATTCTCTCAGCATCCCAGACTCTGCTTCAAATCTCTTTCTAGAGAGGATGAATCTGGAATAATGCTCTATCCTTCCTCTTTCTCAAAGGGTGAGTGAGCGTGGAAGAATCCTGAGTGGGAGGCTCCCCTGGACAAACACCCATTGCAGCACCAGACAGACCTCTGTAGGTTCCACCTGTGACCTAGGTTTGGGCAAAGAACAGGTTATGGCCTCTGTGATCAACAGAAAGACATAGTCTGGGTCAGAGACAGCCTGGCCTGTGCTGGGCATGTCCACCAGACAGTGATGGTAATTTCTAACCACCAGGGCCAGTCTTCCAACAATGGGGTAGATGTTTTGAAATTCCAGCTGTCCTGGGAGTCCGACCTCTCTTTGTGGTCAGAGACTGGCCTAGAAGCCTTTGTTCCCTGGACAGACGCAGCCTCCAGAGGGCTCAGCCTTTTAGTCTGTCTGGCCAGGTTTGAAAAGTCTGTGTGGCCAGCAGCCGGAATTCACTGGAATGTGGCCATTCTTTCGCTGCATAGGCTTCTGGAAACCGAGGCTTCTCCCCACCCTAGCTGAGAAGCTTCAGGCAACCATCTGGCTGGACAACTGGCACACAGGGCAGCTGCTGGCACTTAGCTTCCCCAGGAGTTGTCAGCTCTGGCCAACTGGTCCAGGGTCCTGTGTTCCTTTGGAACTAAGAGAGTCTTGTTACCTCTACTCACAGAGTAGAGTGCCCACAGGACTAGGCCTGGAGAGCGGGCTTTGGAAGGGTCAGTCCTCCCTGACTAAGGACATTAACTGTGAATTGAGCAAAGTTCTGGTCAATGAGAACATGCCTGGCTCCTACAGCTTTAGACCATTCTGGGCATGTACGGAGATCGGGGGTGGGGGTGGGGCTCCATGTCCAGAATGAACAAAGAGTGTAAGGGCCGTCATCTAAAGCAGGGAGAACCCTCCACAGATCAACTAGTGGCTGGGAGGCAGAACCTGAAGGACAGTCAGGTCCTGGGGTCTGAGTGGACACCTGTAGGTATGTGACCATGTCCCCAGGTAGTACAGAACAGGCTTCTAGTCAGAGAAGGGACGAGTTCAGGTTCTATCTGTGCAGCGTCTGTTGGCTGTTGTTTATAAATTCTCCATCATTAGGCTGGAGAGATGGCTCAGTGGTTAAACACACTCGCGTGCTCTCACAGAGGTCCTGAGTTCAATTCCCAACAACCACACGGTGACTCACAACCATCTGTAATGGGATCCGATGCCCACTTCTGGTGTGCATGAAGACAGAGCACTCATATGCATAAAATCCATGAATAAATAAATCTTTAAAAAAAAAAAAAGAAAAAGCCCTCCATCATGTCAGCCAGACACTAAAGGAGAAGGTCAGTCTATGAATTAGCTCAATCCCAGAGCCCGGGACGCAATAACGCCCATATTACAGGCAAGGGTAAAACTGGGGTCTGTGACCCCCCCCCCCCACAGATGTGGCTTAAGCCCGAGCCAGGCTGGGGCAGGGACTGAACACTGACAAATTCTGGATGCAAAGCCTCCAGTGTGGGCAGCTGGTGTGTGGCCAGCCAGCTTCATCTGCACTTGCCCCAGGCTGTGGTGGGTGGATGGGTAGATGACAACAGCCAAGCCAGTGGTGGGACAATGACTGGACCTCCCATAGGAGTGGGAGGCTATGGGAGGCCCTGGGGAGCCCTGTCATCTGCACTGTCCCCATACTATTGAGGGTCCTGGGAAGATCCTATTTTGAAGCCCATTGCTAAGTGGCTAGAAGGGTCAGGGAGGGTTTTTGATGCCGGAAGTGTACAGGGCAGGCCACATATCCTGGAGAGAGAGCCTGCCTGAGCCCCATGGCCTCTGGGCTCAGAACACTGAGGAGAGACACAGAGTGGGGACTGGCTAAGCCCAGAGTGGATGCCTGAAGGCGCATGTGGTGGTGGTGGGGGGTAAATCTACAGTACTGATCACAGGATCCCAGCCTCCTAGCTGGCCTAGGCAAATCTCTGTGTTCCCCAGCCCTTGGTTTTCCCTTCCATAAAATGGAGCCAACAGTAATAATAAACCACACAGCCCTCAGGCAAAATGAAAGAAATTCCAGGCTCTCCGTGTCTGAGGCCTGACGCATAGAGGGGCCCAGCAAATGTTAGTGTCTGGCATGTGTCAGAGGGAGCCAGGGAAGAGACCTGTAGGACAAAAGAGGGGACCAGTGGGGGGATCTTGCAGAAATGCATGGAGAAGCTCTCTTGAGGGCTATGGTCAGGCATCCTGCAGTGCCCTCTCCCAGGGTCAGGAGCAGCCTCTACACAGATCTGCTGGCCTTCAGCTAGGCCTTGCAATCCATGTTTTGGTCCCGCTGGCCAGAAGTTCCCAGGATTAAGGGACGAGCCCTGTGGATAGCACAGCATGGGAGCAGGGCTCTCTCCACCCCTCCTGGAGTCCTCAGGCCTGGTCCCTCATCACAGTTAAATCGCATTTGTCTGATCTAGACTTCTCCATATGGGAGAAACTGAGGCTTGAGGAGCCAGTGAGCATCTCTGGTTACCTGCTCCCTCGGGGCCTGCCAGAGGCGGCAGGGCTCAGGGCTGGGGCTGGAACCTGGCTGCAGCTGCAAAGACAGGCTGGCTAGAGGCCTGGTGGTTACCCACAGACAGGCTAAGGCCTCAGCCACACATCTGGCCTTCAGAATTAATACTGAGGGGAAGGGTCTGTGCCTCCCACACTGGGCTCTGCCGTTTGCCTCTCCTGCAAGAACCAACGCAGGACATTCTGTCTCCTGCCAGGGGAATGGCATCCATCCCATCAGGGCCTTTGCCAAGGTCACTAGAGAACACTGGTCCCTTGACATGTGCCTGCAGAAGGTGGGGTGATTCTTCTGTGAATCTGGAGCAGAAGTCTGGTTGGAAATTGTGGGGGCAATGCAGGAGAGAGCCAGAAGGCTGGAAAGCAGCTAACATCCATTCTCGCCAGGTTATAAAACAGTACCACCCCCCCCACCCCCCGCCACCGCCACTTACTTTTCAACAGGCTCTGTGGCAGACCTGAGAGGGGCTACTTTGCATACAAGCTGGGCAGCTGGTACTCAGATGGCTCTACTCAGCTGTCCTGGCATGCCGATGGGCCTCAGACAAGGGGAGCTGAAGAAAGAAACATTGGTCATCTGCCCCTGGGCATCCCAGAGAACCACAAGGTGTCATCCTCATCGTGAGCCTTACCTGGTAAGTGGGAGGGATGGAGCCCCTTCGTGGGAGGGGAAAAAACCCACCCCTGGTGCTGGAGAGATGGCTTAGAGGTTAACAACACTTGTTCTTGCAGAGGACCAGTGTTCTGTTCCCTGCACCTGCATGGTGGTTCATAGCTGTTCCAGTTCTAGGGGATCTGACACCCTCAGACATACATGCAGGCAAAACACCAGTGCACAGAAAAATAACTTCTTTTTTTATACAGGTTTTCTCTGTGTAGTGCTGGCTATCCTGGAACTTGCTCTGTAGACCAGGCTGGCCCCGAACTTACAGAAAACTTCGTGTGACTATGTGTGTGTGAGTGTGAGAGAGTGTATATGAAAGTATGTGTGACTGAGTGTGTGTGCATGTGTGAATGTGAGTGTGTGTGAGAGTGTGTGTGTGAGTGTGAGAGAGTGTATATGAAAGTATGTGTGACTGAGTGTGTGTGAGTGTATGAATGTGAGTGTGTGAGTGTGTGTATGAGTGTGAGTGTGCGAGTTGTGTGTGTGAATGTGTGAATGTGAGTGTGTGTGAGTGTGAGAGTGTGTGAGTTTGTGTGTGACCGACCGTGCCCACATGCTCACAGTCCTTGAGGCCACCAAAAGAGGGTGTGGGATTCCCTGGAGCTGGAACTACCAGCAGTCATGAACATGGGTGTTGGAAAATGAACTCCAGCCCTCCTCAAGAGCAAAAACAAACTCTGAGCCCCCCTGAACCCATTTTGTAGGAGGCAGGACTCAGAGCCAAGTACAACCCAGAGAGACTTGCCTGCTGAGGTCCAGCTTCGGGTCAGGGGTCATCCGGAATGACTGAAAGGAGAAGGCGTGCCGTGCTGCCTAGGACCGTCAGGGTCACATGCAAGAAAGGCAGTCCAGAACCAAAGTCGGTGACAGCGCCACTTCCGTGGGGGCATTAGCCAGCTCTGGCCACCTGCTCCTCTTCCTCTTTTGACCCCTTACTCAGCAAGACCTGGCAGGGGTCTGGTCCCCTGGCCAGGCCCTCAGAAGGCACTCTGCCTGTCAGGAAACAGCTGTGGTTGGCAGAGGATTGAGCCTCTCCCAGTCCAAGGCCATCACTAAGCAATGGGACCGCCAGCTCCCTGTACTTCTGTCTGTCCTGTCCCTGGCTCCTAACCCAGCAGTTTCTCACTGGAACTCAGAAGGATCAAGAAGTCTAGACAAGGGACAAACCTCTGGAGTCCAAGGCTTTCAGCCCCAGGAGGCCCAAGCGGGGAGTGCTTGCTGGCTGAGCTCTGCTCCACTCGGAAACAGAAGCACCTAGAGGCCCAAAACTGAGGTAAGCCTGCGGTTGAACGAATGAGTTTCCACTGGAGGGCCGCTCACCTGCCTTGCTCTGGCCCCTAGCACTGTGATGACCAACAGTGCTCTTGTGGGTGGGTAGGGTGAGCAAAGACCGTTGCCTCTGTGCCTCAGTGTGGCCCAACCGTGAGACCGTGGTGCTGGGGCTCTGCCAGCGTTCTCCTGCTCCCTGGCGCTGTGTGGCCTTTGGGTAAGTTACCCACTAGAGACTACAGCTTCTCCATCTCTCTCCTGGAAGGGAGATGAAGAGCTCAGCATGATACCAGCCCCCCACCCCCACCACACCCCACCCGACTCCCACCCTATCCCCAGTGTAGCTGTCATTACTCTTGCTCCAGCTGTCCACGGCAATGAAGACCCTCAGAAAAGGCACAAGTGTCCCCAGGGCAGCTCCTGACCGCAGCTCTTTCACGAGCAGGCTGGCTAAGGCTATGTGCTGAGTGCGAGGGGGTGGGGGTGGAGAGTGATTCTCTAGTCCTGATCCACTGAGGCTGCCTCCTGCTCTCCTGCATGGAGAGGTGAGGCAGGGATGTGGAATGGGTGTGAACATAGACTGGAAGGTACAAGCACAGATAACCAGGAGAATCACTAGACAGGAGGGCAGTGACGGGGTGAGGACCCATGCACAGAGCCTGTGAAGTCTGCAGCACCGGTGACAAGTCCCAGCTCTACAGCTCTGGCCTCTACTGGAATGCATGCTAGTGGCAATGGTGGCTAGTGGTGTTGGACAATCTCATTCCCGAATACTCAGACCCTCCTTGTACCAAACCTGAGCCAGGACACCCCTGGCATCCCAGAGCCTCATATAAAGTCCATGTTAATGCCTGTGATCAAGGCTCAGGGCGCCTGTGCATGTCCACTACAGTCCTGTGAGGCTAGAGTCGGGGAAAGCAGGCAGGCATGTGGTTCAAATTACTGCCTCTTGGCACCTTACCCCTCCGCTGGGGGTGTGTAGGCCGCCTAGATGGCCATCCCCACCATTCCCAGGCGCCCTGCAGCCTGCGGTGACCCTTCTGCCACCCCTACAAAAGCAGCTAGTCCCGCTTTGCCAGTGCCCCTCAGCTGCAGGCATCTGATCTGGTTAGGGCTGGCTCTGCCACACCCAGGCCAGCTCCTGCAGACCTGGCAGGCCGAGGAGGTACAAGCAGAGTCAGACAGAGAAGTCTGGGAGCACAGTGCCAGTGCCCTTTAGTACACTGAAGTCTGAATTTCTTTCATTTTTTAAAAAAGAATTATTCATTTATCAAATTGTTAAAAAAAAGAATTATTCATTTATTTTATGTATGTGAGTACACTGTAGCTGTCTTCAGACACACTAGAAGAGGGCATCGGATCCTATTACAGATGGTTGTGAGCCACCAGGTGGTTGCTGGGAATTGAACTCAAGACCTCTGGAAGAGCAGTCAGTGCTCTTAACCACTGAGCCATCTCTCCAGCCCGATTTCTTTCATTTTTTACTCACTTCTGTGGCACTAAGGACTAAACCCAAGGCCTTATGCATAGTAGTACATTACCTCTGGGCTGTAACCTCAGTCTTTTGGGGCCTGGGGGTGAGGGGTTGGGGTCTGGAATAGCCTTGAACTTGCAGATGACGCTAAACTTCTTCTTTTTTTTTTTAAGATTTATTTATTATATATGAATACACTGTAGCTGTCTTCAGACATACCAGAAGAGAGCATCAGATCTCATTACAGATGGTTGTGAGCCACCATGTGGTTGCTGGGATTTGAACTCAGGACCTCTGGAAGTGCAGTCAGTGCTCTTAACCACTGAGCCATTTCTCCAGCCCTGACACTAAACTTCTGATCCTCACACATGTACCTCCCAGGGCTGAGACACCATGCCCAATTTGGACCATAATGGAGATGAGGCTTTTACACACACTAGGCAACCAGGCCACCGACTGAACTGTGTAGCTAACCTATTTGCGTTTATTATTTTGAAACTGGGCCTCGCTACTATGTTGCCCAGGTTGGCCTGAATTTGGGGTCTTCCTCCACAGTTTCCTCAAATAGTTAGTGTTCCAGGCCTGGCCCTCCAGGTCACCTTGCTGCCCTGTCCTCTAGACCCCAGTTGGACAGTCCTGATGTTCAAATCCAAGTTCTACTTATTTAAACTTTTTACAACTCAGCTTCTCTTTCATGGCCTGGGGACAGGACCCTCTCTCTGGAGAAAGCTGCCGTGGGGCTGTCTTGAACTCTTGGTTGGGTTTTTGTCTTGTTTGTCTGCTTAATGCTTTTTAGTGTATTTTAAAAATTTCATGCATATGGATATTTTGCTTACAGGTATTGTGCCCCCAACCTTTTGCTTTGTATGTACCAAGAACATGCTTTCTTCTGGTAGATGATCCAGCATGACCCAGTCAGGAAAGGTGCCTCTATCGGGCTGTAGGTATGGCTCAGCAGTTAAGAGCACTGGCTGCTCTTCCAGAGAGGACCCAGGTTTGATTCCCAGCAACCACATGGCAGCTCACAACCCACTGTAACTCCAGTTCCAAGACTTCACCGCCCCCTTCTGGCATCTGTGGGCACCAGGCACATAAGTGGGGCCCAGGCACCCATGCAGGCTAAACACCCATACACATAAGGCATAACAAGAGAGGTGTCTTAACACAACTTAATGAAGTCTGTCTCCTTTGAGGACTGATGGAGAAACACTGTTGGCGAATTTTCTGCCTGCATTTTGGGATACATCCTTGGTGGTTTGAGGAGTCATGACTACAGAGAGAGAGAGACAGAGACAGAGACAGAGAGAGAGATATTCTGGGTCTAATTCTGGGGGGGTGACCCAGAGAACCTGCTGGTCATCCATCTTGCCCTCAGACCTCTAGGGACGGAAAGTCTGCTTTGGCTTGTGCTGTTGTTTTAAGATTTATTTTTATGGGGGCTGGAGAGATGGCTCAGCAGTTAAGAGCACTGACTGCTCTTCCAGAGGTCTTGAGTTCAAATCCCAGCAACCACATGGTGGCTCACAACCATCCGTAATGAGATTCGATGCCCTCTTCTGGTGTGTCTGAAGACAGCTACAGTGTACTCATAAATAAAGTAAATAAATCTTTAAAAAAAAAAAAAAAAAAAAAAAAAAAAAAAAAAGATTTATTTTTATTATGTGTATCTGCGTGCCGATATCTGTAGATGCATGCAGGTTCACGCGCAGAGGCCAGAAGCATGGGGTCCCCTGGAGCTGGAGCTATAAATACTTGTGACTTGCCTGGCATGGGGGTTGGAATCAAACTCAGGTCCCCTGGACGAGCAGCCAGAGCTCTTAACTGCAGAGCCAGCTCCAGAATTTTTTTTTTTAAAGCCAGGGTCTTGCCATATATATGCCCTAGTTGGCAAGGAGCCCTCCTGGCCTAGCCTCGACATTTCTGGGTCTCAGGCTTCAGTCACCTTGCCCAGCTTTGTTGTTGTTGTTGCTGAGACAAGATCTGGCCTGGAACTTTCTTTTTTCTTCCTTCCTTCCTTCCTTCCTTCCTTCCTTCCTTTCTTTCTTTCTTTCTTTCTTTCTTTTAGGTTTTTCCAGATAGGGTTTCTCTGTATATCCCTGGCTGTCCTGGAACTCACTCTGTAGACCAGGCTGGCTTCGAACTCATAAATCTGCCTGCCTCTGCCTCCCAAGTGCTGGGATTACAGGCGTGCGCCACCACTGCCCGGCGGCCTGGAACTTTCTATGTTCCAACCTATCCTGTTGGTCCTCCTTGGTTCTCGTCACCCACACCCCAGCTCCAGATGGAAGCTAGGGCACATGCTTGCCTGCCAGCCCCCCCTGCCTCCTGCGACTGCTCTGCTCCCCTTTTTCTTGGCTGCTCTGTATCCAGAACCCTCTTGTTCCCTCAGCCTTTCTCCTTAGGACTTGCTCTGGAGCCTGTGCTGCAGGGGACACAGTGGCTCCCCAATAGTGCTGGAGGTCCTTGGCCCAGGCTCACCCACCAGAACACAGCTGTTGCTGTGGGTCACAGACTGAGGAAGGAGCTGGTCATTGGGCAGCTTGGTGAAGGGTGGAGAGAAAACTCTCAGAAAGAGCCCAGCCAGCAGAGCTGCCCTCATAAGTAGATGAAGGCTTGTGCCCTCTAACCACCTGGAAGGCCTGAGCCCAACAGAGGTGGGAGATACACCTGAGCTTCTGGAATATGCTCTCAGGGTACACGCTGGCATTCCCACAGGTGCCTTCATCCCTCATTGAGAACCTATGAGCTAGCTGGGACTGTTCCGGGTCGTAGGTCGTAGGTCATGGTGGGGACCCAGGACTGTTCCTGGGGCAGCACATTTTTCTCCTCTGAAAACTTATCTTAGCAAAGAGACCAGGAAACAATTGCACTTTTTTTCCTGAGGCCTCTGCATCCCCAGACGGACAGCCCATCTCCTCGGTGGGGGCTCTGAGGGGGCTGGGAAGACAAAATGTGTAAAATGTCTGTAGGAGGGGAAGAAAGGCGCTTTGTGTGGGGCAGGGGCCCTGGCCATTGGTCAGATGTAAGGCCCCTGGCTGCTCCCAGAATGCTCCTCTCCCTTCCTGAAGAGGGCCATGACTGCCGGCCCAAAGCCTGCCCCAGTGGTCTCTGCTGCTCATTTGTACCAGGGCAGCACTGTGTCCAAGCCTTGGGGACTGAGGTCCCTGGAGTCACCCAGCTTCTGAGGGTGCAGGCCAAGCAGGGGACACCCCAAGTCTCAACATGTTTCTCTACTGGAGGAAGAGGGGCACCTATGAGCTGGAGGCGCTGCCTGGTGACCTGGGCCAGCTGGAGCTGGGGGCTGTGGAGCGCTTCTCCTGGAGTTCCACTCTGGACATCATCGAGGACTTGGGGGGTAGGTGTAGCCATTTCCGCAGAGGACTTTCTTGAGGCATGGGCACCTGGTCTGCCTGGCCACTCCTGCTGGCCAAAGCCTGCGGCCTGCTTGCTGTGCACATGAGGCTAAGGTCACTTACTTGTGGTGGTGTGGGGTTCCTGGTCCCTCTGGAGAGCCTCTGCAGGTGGGACAGGGGCCCAAACATGATGGTCAGAGGGTAATGTGCACCTTCAGGTGGTCTTGTCCCTCCCCATGGTCAGTGGGCATGCCTGCCCCTCGTCAGTGTGACAACTGTGACCACCTCTCCTATTCGGCCAAGGTCTGGCTCTGCCCCATCCCATCCTTCACGATGAGGCACAGGGCTGAGCCTTTCTAGAACATTTCTGATCTAATATAGGAATGCGGGCGCTTCTCATCTCATCCTCCACTTTATAACTGTGCAAACAGAACGATGACAAGATTGTGGCCCTCAAAGGGCAGAATATTGGGGTGTTCAGCACTGAGGCCTGTGGCACAGCTGAGGACAATCCCTGGTGTTCTCACGAAAGGCTGGAGGCACTCACTCCCTGGGTGTGACACCTCCCAGTGGGACACCTCCCACAGTAGCAGGCCATAGGGCCCGGTTTGGGGAGGCTGTGATTGTTCTTGCTTGCTGGTCTTGGTTCAGCCGAGTTCAGCCGAGTCGATCCGCTCTGGACAGGCTCTGCTCTGGTAAATGGCTGGAAAACAACCTTGGTCCATAGAAGCCAAGCTAAGTGCTGGTGACCAGCTTGCAGCATGGCTGGCTCTTAGCTCCCGTCTGTCCATTCCCAACCTCATGCTCTGGGCTCTCCAGGTCCCAAGTAAAGAGAGTGGGAGTCTCAGCAAGGACAGAAATTCCCCAGCTTGGCTTGAGTCCTCTCATGAGCCTGTCCTGTGGCCAGAAAGGCTAGAGAGTGCTGGTTAGGGCTAGGGTCTACTGTGAGAAGTTGGGGGAGCCCTCGGACCACATTGGGGGGGCTAAGAAGAAAGAGCAGGTGCTTTGGAGGTTTTAAGTATTGGCCGACCCCCTGCTGTGGTGCTCTTGAGACCCAGGTAGCTGCTAGGAGGGGGCAACCTGATGGCCTACTGTGTGGCCCCAGAGCTCTGGACCCTGTTAGAAGTGTGTATGAGCGTCTTGCTGCTGTCTGAGACATGGACCCGTGAGGGGCATGGAGAAATGGGAGAGGAGGAAGGAAGCTGGTACAGAGAGGGAAGAAATATGCGGCTTGAATCTGATCCACGGTAAAATGGCCCCTTCCCTCAGCCGGAGAACATCTGCCATCAGAGGGTGGGATGGAGCCGGCTGCAGGAGGCTTGTCTGCTTCACGGCTGGCTCCACTTGTGAGGTTCCAGTCAGCCCGAGAATATTACCCATGTTATACACTATCCAGCTACAAGCCAGGAGGACTCAGCAGGAGAGGGCTGAGCTCCATGGGCACAGGGGTGACAACTGCCATGTGCACCTCTTTCATCTTCTCCAGGGTTCTCCTGTCTTTACCTGGGATGTTCTCCTGCCTCTGGGATTCCATAATGACTGGCTGCCTGCAGCTTTGGGTTGCCGTGGTCTCACGCATGGGTTTTAGGTCTTAGACCTGAGTCTTCATACCAACTCTCTAAGCAGGGCTGTTTTTTTGTGGCCTTTATTCTGGTGCGTCTCTGAAGTCATAAGTGGTAGCACTCAGACACTCACTTGCACACAGACCCCTCTCTCCTCAGGGTGGGCAGAAGTCCTGGTGAGGCACTTAGTAGCTGGGTAACAGCATGTGAGCCGATCCCAGGAGGAGCTGAGGCGGCTGGGTGAGCCAGGGCACACAGCTGCCTGTGTGGGCTCAGTCCTTTGCTGCCAGCCACCCAGCCCCTGGCCTGGACCCATGTGGGTGGGTGTTGGGCTCCAGAACCAGCCCAGCCTGGTGGGGGGTGGGGCCCCTGAATGGAACATGACCGTCCAGAATTGGAATCTCACACACCCTTTCCGTAGCCGCTACTTCTTGTTCTTTTCTCGGTTCCTCTACGGAGCCTCCAGGAGGAAGGCCGCAGCCAGCAGATGGACAGATGAGCAGAGACCCAGGGAAGCCTCAGGCAGAGGAAGTGGCCAACTGGCCATAAGCTTATGTGCGGGAAATGTGTGGACAGTTTCTCTGGCTCCAGGAAGGAATTCTAGATGTGTCTTCCCACCCTCTGTGACTGAGCCTGAGGGGTATGGAGGGTGGGCAGGGTGTTGGTTAGAGTCGACACCAGGGATGATGCCGGCAATAAATCTGGGCTGTAGGCAGGAGCTGCACTAGGGGCCGTGGCCAATGCTAGTTCTTCCATGAGGTGCCCACTTAACTAACCCACATCCAAGATTCCCATAGCACTTTGGGAAGGGGGGGCCTCAAGTCTTTTCTTGCTCTCTTCTTTTCTGACAGGGTTTCCCACAGTGGCCACTAGACTCTGTCTTAGTGTTCCTATGGCTGTGATGAAACACCATGGTCAAAAGCAACTTGGAAAGGAAAAGGTTTATTTGACTTTTGCAGCCTGCAATCAGAGGAAGTCAAGGCAGGAGTCTGGAGGCAGGACCTGAAGCAGAGGCCATGGGGGAGTGCTTCTACTGGCTTGCTCGCCATAGCCGGCTCAGTTCACTTTCTTAAATACTCTAGGACCACCTACCCAGCGGTGGCCCCGCCCACCGTGGGCGGGGCCTTCTCAGACCTATGGTTTCTAAAGATTTATCTATTTATTTATTTAATGTACATGAGTGCTCTGTCTGCATATACACCTACATGCCAGAAGAGGCATCAGATCACGCTATAGATGGTTGCGAGCCACCATGTGGTTGCCGGGGATTGAACTCAGGACCTCTGGAAGAACAGATAGCTGCGCTCTTAACTGCAGAGTGGTCTCCCTAGCCCCACACTTACTGTTGCTGAATGAAATGCTGCACAGACTTGTCTACAGGCCAATCCGATGGAGGCGGTTCCTCAATTTAGATTCCGTCTACCCAGATACATCTAAGTTTGTGTTGTCAACAAAAACAACCAGGAGCCGGGCGGTGGTGGCGCACGCCTTTAATCCCAGCACTCGACAGGCAGAGGCAGGCGGATTTCTGAGTTCAAGGCCAGCCTGGTCTACAGAGTGAGTTCCAGGACAGCCCGGGCTATACAGAGAAACCCTGTCTCGAAAAACCAAAAAAAAAAAAAAAAAAAAAACAACCAGGAGTGCCCCAAAGGCCACGCCATCATATTCCTCTGCCTTCGAGTTCCAGGACTGGCCTGCAGTGCCACACCCCTTGTGCACTGCTGGGGATCAAACCCAAGACTTCATGCATGTCACATCCCTGGCCCTGTGCCATTTCTTCCGTAGGCTTTCTAGAATGCTGTGGCCAGGGTCTACTGTTGGGAGTGGCAGATATATCAGCACCAACAGTCTTTTGCCCAGGCCACAGCCCTCTGGCTTGAGGCCCCTTTTGAGGCAAATTTTGCCTTCTCCAGTCAGCATGTATGTGTGTGTGTGTGTATGTGTGCGTGGGGGGGCTACATCCCAACAAGGACTGGCACAGTTGCTCAAGCATGGACAGGCTCCCAGGAGGGCTAGGCTAGCGTGGGAGGGGGCATTCAAGGCCACAGCTGTTTCCTGGGAGGGACAGGCTTTTGGTGGCCTGGCCTGGTCCCGAGAGGTGGTGGGCAGAAGGCTTATCTGTGTAACGGCCCCTCGACGGAGGGCTCTGCCGGAGAATCTGAGAACAGGTGCATTTGTGTTAGCCTGAGGCCCGCAGGGAGAGAAGGAAGTTGCTTATTTCATGCCGGGAGGATCATTTATTTTTGCTTAACACCTGATTGTGCCAAGCGCTATGGTGGCCGGGTAGACTGATGGTTAGGGACACAGGGTTGGAGTTCTATAGACATGGTCTCTGGTTCCAATATCATCACTGCCTGCCTTTGTAACCTTAGGGGAGTTTGTCTGGAGTGATTCAGTTTTCTCATGTGAAAACAGAGGCAATGATCATACTTCTTCTATCAAATTTATCTATTGGATAAAATTGTTGTAGACCAGGCTGGCCTGGAAATGGCCTGCCTCCATCTCCACAGCACCGCACTGACTAACAGTGTATGTGTGCGTCACCTCTGCCTGGCTTCCTTTCATTATCTTTATGTTTTGAATTGGTCATTACTGTTTGTTTTATTTTTTCTTTTCAACTTAATTTCCTTTTAAAAAAAAAAAATGCCGGGCAGTGGTGCCACACGCCTTTAATCCCAGCACTTGGGAGGCAGAGGTAGGCAGATTTCTGAGTTCAAGGCCAGCCTGGTCTACAGAGTGAGTTCCAGGATAGCCCAGGCTACACAGAGAAACCCTGTCTCGAAAAAACAAACAAAACAAAAAAAGACTACACACACACACACACACACACACACACACACACACACACACACACACTATAGCTGTCTTCAGACACACCAGAAGAGGGCATCAGATCCCATTACAGATGGTTGCAAGCCACCATGTGGTTTCTGGGAATTGAACTCGGGACTTTTGGAAGAGCAGTCAGTGCTCTTTTTGTTTGTTTGTTTGTTTTTGTTTTTTGTTTTTCGAAACAGGGTTTCTCTGTGTAGTCCTGGTTGTCCTGGAACTCGCTCTGTAGACCAGGGTAGCCTCGAACTCAGAAATCCACCTGCCTCTGCCTCCCAAGTGCTGGGATTAAATGCGTGCATCACCACCGCCCAGCTTAATTTCTTAAGTTATCTTTTAACTTTGTGTATCTGTGTGTTTGCCTCCGTGTATGTTTGTGTGAGCTTGGTGCCTGCAGAAGTTAGAAGGGGGTGTCCCTAGAATTGGATCATAGAGACTGTTCTGAGCCATTTGGTGCTCGGAATGAACCCAGGTCCCCAGAAATGCCCCACCCCTGTCTCCATCTCCTTCCTTAACTTCTTTTGTGTGTGGCATACATGACTATGCATATATCTGCTTGTGGATGTCAGAAGTTGATTACGGCATCTTTATTATTATTATTAATTATAATCAGAGACACGATCTCTCTATTACATAGCCCTGACTCTCCTGGAACTTGCTATGTAGATCAGGCTGCCTTCGAACTTCCAGAGTCCTCGCACCTCTGTCTTCTGAGTGCTTGGATTAAAGATCTGTGCCACCATGCCTGATCCATATTACTTTTTGAGACAGGGTGTCTCATTGAACTTGGGGTTATGCTAGACTGTCTGGCCAGCAAGCTGCATGGACAGGTCCAGTGGCCTCTGCCTCCCCAGTATAGGTGTTACAGATATGGGCTGGATTTTTACATTGGTACTGGGGAACTGAACTCGGGTCCTTGTACCTGAACCATCTCCCCAGCTCCTTAACATTTTTTTTTTTTAAAGGCAAGGCATTGTTTAGCCAGGCATAGTGGAATTCCAGGACAGATGGAGCTAAGTCATTGAGAGACCCTGTCTAAAAAAACAAAAAAACAACAAAACAAAACAAAACAACAACAACAAAACAAAAAACAAAGCCAAACCAAACCAACCAAAGAAACATCACTGAGATATGTTACCTTCTTCCCCACACAAGATCTTCAAAATTGGGGTTGAGGGAGAGGTGTGTCTGTGGTAACGAGCATTCGCTCCTCTTGCAGAGGATTTGAGTTCAGTTCCCAGCACCCAAGCAGGGAGGGTCAGACCCTCTTCTGTCTTTCACAGATATCTACAGATAAGTGCATAAACATATACAAACATTTACATACATGTAAATACATGCATACATGCATGCATGCATACATACATGGATAGGTACGTACATACAAAAAAAAATAAACTATTTCCTAAGAGGTCTGGTTTGGATTTCATACACACAGCACACCTGAATATTGACCTGCCTCCCCTTGAGGGTTCCATCTCTGAAGGGGCTGGTGGCTTCCCATCTGGGGCCAGCAGATGCCACATAGGTTTTGACTGGTGAAATGAAACTTTCAACGGAGCAAACAGAATTCCCTGCAGGTGCTCAGCATGTGAAGGCTGTTCTGGAAACCGTCTGGAGAGGACACGGGGAAAATAACAGGTTACTTCAAAGGCGCAGCCCAGGACAGGGAGAGTCAAGCAGGAAGATCCACCTGGAGTCTAGATGTGTCGTAACAGGGAAGAAAGCAGAATCCCTGAGGCAAGAGGAAGACACCAGTGGCCAGCCCTAGAGCAGGCATAAAGGAAAGGAGCCCTGGAAAGGGCCTGACTAGCCCAGGGAGGGGCTGGTGTGAGCCACAGGGTGTAACACCAGTTTGAACCAGTCTAAGATTCACTTAACTTGAGAACTGGAACATTCTGGAATATGGGTCTAGAGCTGCCAGCCTCCTCTGGTTTGTCAAGAGGAGCCAACAATCTGGATTTTTATGTAAAATCTACTGACTTTTCAAAGTTGGCAACCAACTGAGATTCTTTTGAAACACCGTGCTCAGCCAAACAAAACAAGTCTGCCGCCTGGCTTCTGCCTAGTTCTGGTAGAGATCTTGTGTGTGTGTGTGTGTGTGTGTGTGTGTGTGTGTGTGTGTGTGTCAAAGCTGGGTGTCCTGTGACTAATGAGGGGGGTGAGGTGCTGACTGGCAAGTGGGCTTGTTTCCCAGGTGAGGGACCCTGCTTAGCAGAAGCCAGAGGAACAGGAGACCAGCTGGGCCATTTCAGACTTAGGGAGACAATCATGTCCCCCAACCAAGCCCACTCTTTCTGTCTGGGTTACAAGGACAACAGATTGCCTGGAAAGGAGGCTCATGCTTACCTTGGGCAGGGTTGAGGAGATTGTCAGTCTCTTTGCTTACTCCCTCAGTCCAGGGACTGCTCTGGGCCCTGAGACATGCCGAGATCCTTCTCCCATGGGACTTCATGCTTTGAACATGAGCCCAGGGGTCAAAGGCCAAAGGCCAGGTCATTGCACTCAGAAGCATTGGAGGAAACATTCCAGAGATGACACATCTAGATGTATATCCTCAGGCTGTGACCACCACAGGCCATCTGGGCTCATGGTGGCCAGGTCCTGGAACAGGTGTACAACACCTGAAGGTTCACTGAGTAAGCGGTCTCCAGTGGCAGCAGAAGAGGAATAACCTGGAGTTGGCCGAGCAAGGAGCCAGATGAACAAGATGTGGGGGTGCACACCTGTGATCCCAGAATTTAGGATGTAGAGGCAGGACAATCAGAAAGTCAAGGTGGCCTTCAGTCATTTCCTCAGTTCAAGACTGGGCTACATGAAACGCTGGAGGAGGGGGGGATGAGAGAGGGAGTGTGTGTGTGTGTGTGTGTGTGTGTGTGTGTGAGAGAGAGAGAGAGAGAGAGAGAGAGAGAGAATAATGAGTAAGTACTCGGAGGTCTTGGGACCAAAGGGTGCTAGCTCTTGTCTGGTATCTTGAGAACTCAAAAGCCCAGAAGCCTGGAATCTTCTGGGAGCAAGAGCAAACCCCTTGGGTGGGGTACATGGGAAATCCCCCAGGGTGAGAGTCCTGATACCCATTCACTCTTGAGTCATCTACCTCCTGGAAGGCAAGGCTGCTGGGGCCAGCAGGACTGGTGACCCTAGTAGCTTAATCAGGGCCTTCTAACGGTAAGCTCCCACCCATGTGCCAGGACAGGCAGCCAGCCCATGGGACAGGCAGAGATTCTGAGAAGGTCATTGCTGTGGCTGGACCACAGAACATGAGCCACAGGAAGCCCCAAGCACAGGAATGGTCTCAGCGGCTCCCTAGAGAACAGCTGCCCGACACGCCTTTCCAGAGGCCTCAGGAGGCTGTCTGTGCTCCAAGTTCAGATACACTGTATCACAACCCGTTCTCTAGTGCCCTCTCCTTACTATACTATACTAAAGTTTTGCTGCTCCTCCAAAGCGCCCCCTGCCAGACCTACTGTGAGTTCCCCAAGGCTTATCAGGCTCATTTCTAGGTCTCTCATACCCAGCCCAGGATATTCATACTTGCTGAAAGGACCCAGTGCAAAACCCAAGACCCTTCCCCTCTTCTTACTGGGGTCTCATAGACAGGGTGCACGCCAAGCACCATACTTCAGATGAGAGGCCTCCAGAGAAGGGGTCAGGGAACCTACTCTCTGGCTTTGAAGGATTCTTCTCTGAACAAGCTCATTCTTCTATACCTAGGTCTTGGCATCCCAGAGCCTGGAGGCACCAGTGGACAAACAGGGCTAGGGGCTAGAGGCTGACTCCGGAGTACCAAGTCCCTTGGTGGAGTCTGGTTCACCTCTCTGTGTGTGTTTTTTGTTTGTTTGTTTGTTTTGCTTTCAATTTTTATTTTGTGTGTGTTTGCCTGTATATAGGTACACCATGTGTATGCCTGATGTCCTAAGAGGTCACCATATCCCCTGGAACTGGAGTTATGGATGGTTTTGAGTCACCATATGGGTGCTAGGAACTGAACTAGGATCCTCTCTAAGAATAGCCAGTACTCTTTACCACTGAACCATCTCTCCAACCCCAAATATTAATTTTATTTAGCGTGTGTGTAGGATGTGCACGCAGATATGTCAAAACATGTATGTCAGAGGACAGCTGGACTTCTTCCGTTTTGGGTTTGGCTTCAGAATGTCAGACTTGGGCAGCAAAAGTCTTTATTATCCTCAGTCATCTTTATGTACCTCTTACAAAAAAGTTGAAAACGCTGTCCATGTGGGGGTATAGGGGTGCATGCCTTTAAATCGCATTACTTCTGAGGTGGAGGCAGGTGGATCTCTGTGAGTTCAAGGTTAGCCAGGGCTACGCAGTGAGGCTCTGACTCAAAAAACAACAAAAAACAAGTCATCAGTAATGATAAAAAAGCTGTCTCCTTAGGGCTGGAGAAACAGCTCAGCGGCTAAGAGAGAGCATGACAGTCCTACCAAAGGACCCGCGCTCAATTCCCAGCACCTGCATGGCCGCTTGCAACTGTAACTCCAGTTCAGGCAGGTGATGTGACCCTCACCGGATATAAGCAGGCAGAACACTAATATACTTTTGTTTTGTTTTGGTCTTTTCGAGACAGGGTTTCTCTGTGTAGCCCTGGCTGTCCTGGAACTCACTCTGTAGACCAGGCTGGCCTCGAACTCAGAAATCTACCTGTCTCTGCCTCCCAACTGCTGGGATTAAAGGCGTGTGTGCCACCACCACCCGGCTCTAATATACTTTTTAAAAAGAAGAAAAAAAAGCTGTCTCTCTATTGATAATCCCATTTCCACAAACGATTAGGGGAAATTCCTCAAAGCATATTAGCCTTGGTGCTCCTGAGGAAACCCAGTGGAGCCTCCAGGGCTGGGGGTCTCTGGGTGCTGGGCTGGTAATTTTGCGAAAGTTAAGTTTCTTGCAGTGCTGAGCTGGGAACACTAAAGACCACAGCAGCAACCGTTCAACGAGGCCACCCACCCCTGGTCCGCCCACCTCCGCCGCGTCCTCAACCCAGGATCCGCGGGTGGCAGCCATTCTGATCGAGTGGGGGCGCGGCACGGAGCGGAGGGGTGCGTGTGCCGCCGACCCGCGTGTCTGGGTGCGGGAGGCGCCTGCTCCTTGGAGGCACTTCCGGCCGGGGCTGCAGCCGCGGCGGCGCGGTCACCGTGCAGGAGACCGCCTGGAACCGGGGCGCAGCCGGCGCGCGTGGCCATCCCCGGAGGGGCCTCGGGGGCCGGGGGCGGGGAGCGGGGCTGTGTGGGTCCCACCTGGGACACGCCCCGTCTCCCGGGGAGGCGCCGTCGGGGACCGCCGGCTCCCCGCCCCCCGCGACCGCCCGCGCTCCGCCCCCCCGCCCACCTGCCCCGCCCCGCCTCGCGCGCCAGGCGGCTGCGGCGCTCGGTTCCTCCGGCTCCCGCGCTCGGTTCTCGGCTCCCGCGCTCGGTTGCCCCGCGGCTCGGCGCCATGGGTGAGTGCAGCCCCGCGGACGGTCTGCTTCCCCCTCGCAGGCCGCCTGGCTGCCCCGGTGGCTCGGAGGGCGTCGCGCGCGGTGGGGGCCGGGCCTGCCCCGGGGAGGGCCTTGCTGGAGCCCGGTGGACGCCGGCCTCTGCGCCCCGGACTAGCTGCAGCTGCCCGGTCCTCGTCCCCTGCCCCCTCGCTGCGGCGCTCAAGCTTCAGAGAAGAAAGGGCATCAGCTTGGAGGGGGCCAAACTCTCGGTCAGAGATAGACATAAGGGAACAGAGGTCGCTCCAGGCCTCGGGAAGGGAATGTCTGGCATCAGAGGCTCTGAGTTGGAGAACGGGGTTAGAGAGGGCATCTTGGACCCTTGGAATCTTCTTCCTCCTGGCCCGGATTGCTTAGAAAGTCTGGGCCCCCAGGGGGTTACTGAGCCCCAACTCCCACTAGTGGAACTGAGGGAGAGAGTCTTTGATTTCCAAAGACTCCCCCCTGGAATCTGGACAATTTCCCTGGGGAACTGCATAGAAAAGGGCTCTGCAAACAGATCCCCCTGCAGATAAGTTGGCGTTTAAAAGAGAAAAGGACACTGACTTCCTTTGAAGGCAGGATTGAGGGGCCCGCCCCACCAGTCCCCTGGCCTGGAGGCCACAAGGGCCCGGGGGAGTGTGGGTGCTCCCCTACTCCTAAGCTGATGCCCTCTGCTTCTCCACAGAAGACCAGAGCCCTGCAGAGGAGAAGGGACTGCGCTGCCAGAACCCAGCCTGCATGGACAAGGGCCGCGCTGCCAAGGTAGGGGACTGGATAGCTTGGGACATGGGGGCAATAGAGGGTAAGTTCTCACTACCCAGGATGTCATGGAGCCCTTACCCAGACACAGTAATGCCCTCTTGATTAAGCAGGGTGGCTGGCTTAGGCGGTGGCAAGGGTGTTCATGGCTCAGTGGAGTGGGGAACATACCAAAACAAGGAACAGCCCCATGGGGTCCTTGCCACTGCCTGGGGACCTGGGAGCCACAGCTCCCTGTCATGGATGAGGAAGCAGAGGGTTGGGAAGGGAAGTGGTCCCATGGTTTGGTTTGGTACCTGGCCACTCCAGTCCTGAGTGTAGTTCCGTGACACTGTGGGGCTTGTGCACTGCTGGGATGACCAAGGGAGGGAGAAGGGGATGACCGGCTTTAGAGTCTGAGGAGTCGGAATAAATCGAAGAGAATGGAGCTTGGGAAAGCTGTACCAGCAAAAATATCACTTGGGCACTTCTGCCTATGACGCACTGGGCTGTGTGCCACACGCTGTCTGTGCCTTACCCACGGTGGTGGCAGCTCAGCAGGGAAGGTATTGTCACCCTGCTTTCCAGATGAAGATACCAAAGTTCAGAGAGGTCCTGTGACTTGGACAAGGCCCCACAGTTCATAAGAGGCAGCTCCCTCCCGCATGCATTTGTGTGACAATGGCCATCCAATGCTGTCTCAGCTTTCTCCTCCCTTCTGGGAGAGGTCCCAGGCTCTTTTGCCACTCACAGGTGAGGCTCAGAGAGATGAAGTGGTTGGACCTACAGGCACATGGAAGATCCGAACCTAGGATTCAGATCTGTAAAGCCAGGTCCCATGTTCCTAATTTCCACGCAGCTTGGCCCTGCCGGCTGCGGGAGATTTAAAATGCTGCCTCCTCACTATTCATCTGGCACAGGAGGCCCATGAGGACTGTTCTGGGGGTGGGAAGAGGAGGGGGCGGCCTCCAGTTGCCGTGGTCACCAGGCAAGGGGGCGGCTGTGATGTCAGATACAATCTGCTGGCTTGGGTGGTGCCTGGCGTTGGGCTCTGGTGTTGGCTGGCTGCCTCTCCCCCAGATTGGCAAGCGGGCTGGCCCCAGCTCCCTCAACACATCTGCTGGGAGACTGAAGTATCTGTCTGACCTAAAGGGGTGACGGAGGACTGAGACATTGTCCCATCCTTCCCAGGGCACCAAGCTGGGACAGGGCCCCGAGGCTGGGACAAGTCTCGTGAGCCACAAGAAGAGGGCTGGTCTCTGAGCAGCTGGCCCTCTGTGGCCTTCAGACCTGCCCTGGTCTGCATGGGACTCTGCTCAGCTCCACTGTAGTCACGGGAGTGTGGAGGCTGAAGAGAAGAGGGACAGTGAAGGTTTGGTGAGGAGGAGTGACAGGTCCTTGCTGAGGTCCATCCTGTAGTGATGAGTGAGGGGCTGTGGACAAGGAAACTCGAGTACATCACAGAGCCTGCCCCAAGGCGAGAGTCTCGGAGATGAAGGCATGTTCTTAGTCCAGAGCTGTTAGCAGCAAAGGCCATCTGCACACGGTGCTGCATCTGATTCTGTGAGAGCTCTCTTGGGTGCCGGGACTTGGGAGATCTGCCTCACCCTATGTTCTGTTTCTGGACTTCACGAAGGTCGGGGTTGCCATGATGGACTTTCTGCAGGAGGCAGCTGTGGTCCTGGGACTAGGAGATGGGGAGCTGGAGAGCAGAGTGAGCAGGGAGGATGTGGTCTGTGAGGTGGGCGGGGTCAGCAGAGGACAGACATTGTTGAGCAGGAAGGTTGAACTTGATCTTCATCTACCTTTCCAAGTCAGGACGGGATGCCCGGGAGACCCCTTAAGGGAGGTGATGGAGACGTAGGGCCCATACTGTTGAGTTCCAGGGTTGCACCAACTCCTTTGCAGTTGTGTGGGCCCCCGAGCAGCCGCTGCACCTCTCTCGGTTGTCCTGAGGTTTAAAAGAAGCCGTCTGTGTAGAATGTTTAGCACTGTCCCCCGTGATCAGAGATACTAGCCGTGAATTCATTTGTAGAGCCTGGGAATAATCAAGCCCGTCTCCTGGGCTTTGGATGGGCTCTGTGTGACTCCCTGAGAGTGAGACTTCACAGGTATCCACACCAGACCTCTGCCCTACAAATGCAGTGCGTATAGTTCACTGGGAAGGAGTGTCATGGGTGTCCTCTGCACTCCTACAAATTAGCCCTAGGGCAGTGGCTGACCATGGCTCCTAGCTGGGCCTCCTGGTGTCAGGCATGCTGGTCAAAGTCTGCTCAGTGCCTTGGGTCAGGAGGGGACGTGGTGGAGAGCTGATACTGAGCCACAGGTTTCTATACTGAAGGGTTTGGACATCCTCAAACCAAGGAGCCAATCCTAGCAGTTTGCCGAGAATACTGTGTGAGCCCTACCATGTGTCTCAAGCCGGCAGCCCACCGTAGTTGGTAGAGCCAGCTCTGTCCCAGTGGAATAACTAACACACTGAGCAGATGACTTCCTGTTCTCAGGGCCCCCATTCTCAAGCAGGCCCCAGGAAGAAAGGGGGTGATGCTTTCAAATTGGCTCTCAAAGGCCTGGATAGGGAGGCATGTTTTGATTCCATAGAGAGACATTTTCAACATTGGAGCTGTCCCTCCACCCTTCGGTCATGAGCCCCTCATCCTTGGGCATATTCAAGAAGAAGGGGATCTCCAGGAGTGATTGGTGGGTGGAGATTAGATATGCTAACCCCAGAGTTCTCCCAGTGTTGTGGAGGATGGAGAGGAGGAGTCTGAGGTTATGTCAAGATGAAGGCCAGTACACTCAGGGACCCACACTGGCTCTGTTGTCCCTGAGCCAGGACGGGTAGGATGCCTGATCACAGTATCAGACTGGCCTACGTTCTGGGGTGATGCTTTGTGAATAAGAGATAGGAAACCAGAGAACCCTTGGGAATGACCAGGTTTGGGGGTCTTTGGAGGTGACTGGTCCTATTAGAGGCTAGTCAGCTATAAACAGTGAGGGGGGGCTGCCTACTGCTGAAGAAAGGAGGGACCAGAGGAGCAGTGAGTGTGGATCACTGTGCTAAATAATTTGGGGGAACAGTTGAAAACTTGGTGTACCTACCCTGAGATCAGAGGGGCGGAGCTGCCTAGTGGGGCCCAGCTCCACAGAGCCAGTGCTAGGAGTTGGAACCCTATCTCTGCCCTTTTGGAGTAGGGAAGAAGGGTGGGATGGTTTGACTTGCTGTGGTCCCCAACCCTCAGTCCTGAGTGCAGTTATGGGCTGCGGGGAGGGGAGAGTTAGAAGCTACCAAAAGGTGGCAAGCATGGTAGTACGTGTCTATAATTATAGTCCTCAAGAGGCCGAGGCAGGAGGATTATTGTGAGCTTGAGGCTGCCCTAGGATGGATACATATCAAGACCTTTTGTAAAAAAAAAAAAAAAAAAAAGCCGGGCGGTGGTGGTGCACGCCTTTAATCCCAGCACTTGGGAGGCAGAGGCAGGTGGATTTCTGAGTTCAAGGCCAGCCTGATATACAGAGTGAGTTCCAGGACAGCCAGGGTTACACAGAGAAACCCTGTCTCGAAAAGCAAAAAAAAAAAAAAAAACAACCAAACAAAAAATAGAGGCAGAGAGGAAGGGGCAGTTGGAGAGATGGCTCAAGGGTTTACAACGCTGGCTGCTCTTGAGCAGGACTGGAGGTCAGTTTCAATTCTTACATGATACCTTAAAATCACCTGTAAATTCAATTCCAGGGGTCTAACACCCCAACTGACCACTTCCAGCACTGGGCATATGTGCGCTCACGTGCGCGTGCTGATAAGACATCCATACACATAGAAAAGAAAGAAAGGAAAGGCGGAAAGAAAAGAAATACCAGGCGTGGTGGCACATGCCTTTGATCCTAGCATTCAGGATATAAAGGAGAACTCTTGAGTTCAAAGCCACCGTAGTCTACGTAGAGTTTCAGGTTAGCCAGGGTTATATAATGAACCCCCTTTAGAAATCAGGGAAGACGGCTGGAGAGATGGGCTCAGCAGTTTGAGAGCACTGGCTGCTCTGGCAGAGCACCTGGATTCGGTTCCCAGCAACCACGACTTCTGTAACTCCAGTTCTAAGGGAGCTGACCTGACACCCTCTTCTGACCTCTGTGGGCACCGAGCACACCTGTGGTGCACATACATACACGCAGGTAAAAGCCTAATAAAAATAAATACATCTTTATTTTCTGAGAGACCCAGAGAAAGGCAGGCAGTTTCACAAGAGCAGACAGCCTGGGTTAGGGCCCAGGCTGCAGGCATCCCTTAGCTTGTCCCCTGGCTGCTCCTCCACCAGGACAGTTTCCTGTCACCTCCCCTCCCTTGGTCCTATCTTTTAGACCAGGTGAATGACCGGTGACTTTGAACACGCTGTGGATTGGTCAGATGCCAGCCCTTCCTGTACAGTGAAGCCCAGTGTGTACTTCCTAAAGCCATGATTCTAGCTCATCAATACCCCAAAGCCACCGCTTGGCCCGACAGGCAGGACTTTTCCTGTGACACATTAGGCTTCAGCCCAATGGGTGGTGGCACCTGGGACAGTCCCCATATCTGCTGTTCCCCCTTGCTCTGTGCACCTCTGGGGTCTGACATGTCACTCACTCTGGACTGTAAGGAGGAGACTTATGTCCCTAGGCTAGGCTCACTACACTGGGGACTGAGGGGATGGAGTCCCTGAGTTAAAGGTCAGAATTCTAAGGGAGCCTTGTCAGAAGGCCTACAGTCCCTTACTGGGGGTCCTGATGATGCTACCGCCGTTTATTTAATGATGTCATTTGCTTAAACACTACTCGGTGGCCATGAGGAGTCTGTGTTTGTGGTGTGGGGGCCATTGACTAGTGAGGGTGGGGACTCGGGGGAGGGGCCTAAGCCTATGGGGTCCTTGGGAGGCTGCTGTTCCAACCCTGCCATATCTAGAAATTCCCAAAAGGTCCCTGGGGGCCAGCAGAGGACACAAGAAGCTGTTCCTCAGGCTGCCTGGGGAAAGGAGGCCTCATGAGAGGCCCTGGCTAGGTTTGGTGGGAGACAGGGAGAGAGAGGCCAAAGGGCTTTTAGGCCCTACAGATGCCTGGGTGACCTTCCTTGGGTGACCTTGCTCTTGGGTATTTGCTGTTCCTGGGTCCCACATCAAGGTCCAGTGCCCACTAGGATACAGCAGCTGTCTTCAGATGGCACATTTTAGGAATGCCCAGGGCTTCCTTCACACAGGTGAGGTTATTGCCGCCATCGGGGAAGGGGTGGGGGGTTAGGAGGTTGGAGGGGAGGTGGGGCACAGAAGCTCTTCAGCTTCTTCCCCATGAGTCTTCTGAGTGCCACCAGGGAAGCAGGCACCTGGAGTTCAGGAGCCACCTTCAGGGAGCAAGATTTATACTGGAGCCCCTTCCTCCCACTTAGCTTTGCATCCCAGACGGGACCCTTGAGGGGAAGGGGCCTGTAGCCAGGCTTATGGTCCTGTGCCATCTGTCCTAGGTCAGGTCTGGAGACCCACAGGACAAAAGGGTGAGGCCCAGGCCAAGGGAAAGGAGGAGGCCCGTGTTCCGCCGGCAGCTCTGAGAGCCGCCTGGCAGAGCCACCCCACCCTGGCTGGCCTGCCCACGCATGCAGGCTCCACCCTTGGATATCTGAGGTGACGGGTAGAGCCCTGGGCCATCTCTCAGGGGAGCCCAGCCCTGCTAGAGAAGCCTAGGGCAAGTGTGCCTCTCAGACAAGAAGGCCCAGCTGCTATCCCAGGGCTTCCATCGGCTGTGGGCAGGGCACTGAGCTGGCTCCCAGGGCTGTCCATCGGCTGTGGGCTGGGCACTGAGCTGGCACTGGATCTTGCCCCAGATTTGTAGCTCCTACTGGACCCAGAATTACTCTCAGTCCAGGTTGGCCCTATGTGGACCTTGGGTGTCCACAGAATCCTCTAACTTTCTAGAATTGGGAAAAAAAAGTCTAGGGGGATCGAAAAGAGCCTGTCTGGGGGGGGGTAGGGGGGTCAGAAACAGCCTGACCTGGGGGGGTAAGGGGGTCAGAAACAGCCAGCCTTGGGGGGGAGTACCTGGAAACACCATTATCATCAGCTTCAGCATCTAGGTTCTGGGTATCAGTTTCAACAAGGTAGCCCTGACTCACCCCGGATTGAGGCTAGGCTGGAGAGGGGCCCCCTTCCCCAGAAGTGAGAGGCTAGGACCTCAGGTCTGCTTCTTAGCTCCCTGTTGTCTGTTAGGTGGGAGCCTGATCCCTCTGACGGGAGCTAGGCCTCCTTTCCTCAACTCTGTTCTGTCACTTCCTTTACCCTACATTCTGGTCTCGGGCCACAAGGCCTTGGTCCCCTAAGCAGCAGCCTCCACCCCTGTTAGAATAGCTAACGCATTGCCCAACCAGAGCCCACTGTCAGAAGTCCTTTTTAGGTAAACGTCTTGGGCCCGGTGATCTTTGCTTGCTGGGACTTAGTTACCCCATCCCAGTAGGATTCCCTCCAAGCTGCCTGTGAGCTCCACCCTCTCCCCCTCAAGATGGTCTTCAAGACCCTGTTGTCCACCACTTAGCCTGTGCCAATGTCCCAGCGCTACACCGTCCATGCCTGAGCAATGGGCAGAGGTTCCAGTCAGATGTATGCATTCGCCTACAGTGTACTGGTAACCTTGGGGCAACCTGCAGCCTCTTCAGGCCTTAGCTTCTTCCTGGTAAGTTATGGGCAATCATGGTCTCCTCCTCTGCCTCTCTGAGGAGAGGGGACCTTGTTGCTCAAACTCCTGGGACAGGAAGTTGGGAGGACTCAGTGGACAGTAGTAGCTATCTTCTGAGTGTGGGACCGGGACAGAGGCAGAGGACCAGGGCAGGACCAACCACATGAATCTGAATGGGGACTCACCTGCCTGGTCACACCCAGGTTCCAGGAAGAGGGGAAGGCTGTGTTGGCCCTTGGCTACGGGTGAGATACCTCTCGGAGAACTTCTCCATCCCCAGTCCTTCCGAGGCAAACCCTTCCATTTGCCTTCATTACAAGTATTGATGGCTTCTGCCCGAGGCTGTGTGCCAGGACCATCCTGAAGGCTGAGGACACAGTGTGAGCCAGACACCAAGGCCACTGGCCTCTGGCAGGGACGGATGATGAAGAGCAAGGAAGTCATGTGATTAGAAAGCTGAGAAGGAATTAATTCAACATTAGGGACTCAGAGAATGAGGCTGAGGAGTTATTTTGAGAGCCCTTTGGGGAGGTAGGATTGGGGCCTAATGGCAACCATTTGAAGGTTGAGCACATACAGTTCTGGATAGAGAATGAGGGGGTGAGTGCTCTGAGCTTGGGGAGCCACAGGGATATCAGCCAGAAGGCCAGAGGACGAATGATCACATGAGACCAGCCGGGAGATGAAGAGGGAACCAGGCTATGGTGGATATATATTTTTTAAAGATTTATTTATTTTATGTATATGAGTACACTGTCGCTGTCTTCAGACACACCAGAAGAGGGCACGGATCCCATTACAGATGGTTGTGAGCCACCATGTGGTTCCTGGGAATTGAACTCAGGTCCATCTGGAAGAGCAGTCAGAGCTCTTAACCACTGAACCATCTCTCCAGCCCTATATATATATATATATATTTAAAAAGGTAAGAAATTTTAGTTTTCAAGGGAGTTACTTGTATTGTCAGTGGTGAGCGACCCGGGGTGGAGGTAGCCCTTGAAGTCCTAGCTTAATTACTGCCCTAAGAGCCTTCTCAGAAGTCCCTGCTTCCTCCCTTTCCCCATGACGTCAGATGTATGGGTGTCATCTCAGAGGTAGGTGACAGTTACAGTACATGCCCCTTACAGGGTACTGGGGAATGTCCACGGAAGCGGTTCCACAGCCTGAGTCAGAGGCCTTGATTAGGCCAGACATGTTCACTCACTCCTGTAATCCTAACACTTAGAAGGTTGAGGTAGGAGAATGACCTAAAATTCAGGGCTAGCCTTGGCTATAGGCATGGTCCCCTATCTCCAAAACAATATTACATTAACAAACAAGACTTGGCTCTAGGCCCAAAAACCATGCAGAGCAGCAGTGGGATTCCCTGGAGTACAGGAGTACAGTTTCTAGAATGAATCTCTCTTTTTTTTTTTTTTTTTGGTTTTTTGAGACAGGGTTTCTCTGTGTAGCCCTGGCTGTCCTGGAACTCACTCTATAGATCAGGCTGGCCTTGAACTCAGAAATCCGCCTGCCTCTGCCTCCCAAGTGCTGGGATTAAAGGCGTGCACCACCACTGCCCGGCTTTTTTTTTAAAACCTTTATTTTTTCTCATTTTCTATATATATAGAAAGGGGATTTATTGGAATGTTTTAAGGGCTGTTGTCCTGCAAATCCAACAATGGCTGCCTATAAACAGAAAGTCCAAGAATCCAGAAGTTGCTCAGTCCACAAGGCTGATATCTCTGATCTTCAGTAGACGCTGGAATCCCAAAGAAGTAGGCTCCACGCCAGTGAAGGAATGGACTTGCTAGTAAGCAAGGGAGGGCTAGCAGGCACAGAGCAAGCACTTCCTTCTTCCATGTCTTTAGGCTTCCAGCAGAAGGTGTGGCCCAGGTAAAGGTGTGTCTTTCCCCCTTAAGATACGAATTAAAGACCTGTGTCTTCCCACCTCAATGTCTGGATCAAAAACCTGTGTCTTCTTACCGCAAAGGTCTGGACTAGAAGTGGATTCTCCCACTTCAAACCAAGCTCAAAAAAAAAAAAACCTCTCACAGGTGTGCCCTCCGTTTCTGGATTGTAGCTCACTCCACATGTAGTCAAGTTGACAACCAAGAATAGCCATTACTGTGGTAATGACAGCTTACTAGAGATGCAGGCAGATCGTGTTTAAGGTCGTGAGACTGTCACAAACCAGTCTGGGTTTAACTAACATGGCTGTGCACTTGTCTCTGTATGTCTACATTAACTGTAGGAGATGGAAGGGGATAAGGTGGCTGCCCCACTTCCTGGGGGTGAGTGTAGAAGCCCTTTGATAACCACACTGGAGACAGCCCCACCCAATCCGGACAGGGTAGCTTGTCCGGTAGTGATGAGCGCCCTCTGGTGGCAAGGACCCAGCCTAGCGATACCATTGACCTCCTGCAAAGGCCTACCTGACTTATGGGTTTGATTGGCCCAACTCCCAGGGGATAGCCGGGGAATGCCCAGGTCCTCTACTTTTTCCCACCAACCTTCCCCCACCTCCCGAGTCTTTCCCAGGTCACGTGTTCCATTGGAGTCCCTACTTCTACCATTGGAACAGATCCCAGAGCTCTTACGTTGGGTATGGGGAGGGGGGTGTTTGTAGGGCTTTGTTGGGGCCTGACATGGGCCTCAACAACAGGATGCTGGGGAGCCAGTAAAGAGAGTTGTCCCCGGGTGCTGGCAAGCAGCGTCCTAGGATCCCAAGGGAGTTGGCCCTTAAACCATCTGCACCCCTCCTGGTTTAAGGAGTTGGGGCACCCGTCTGGAGCCCCTGGGGTGGAGAAGCACGGGGTTGAGGCCCCAAAGCGGGGCTTCCAGTCTATACTCTGGCCTGAGTAGACCAGTTTGGGAGTGTCTGGGGTTCTGCCGGGTGTCACCAGCCCAGCCCCCCCTCTCCCAGGCGCGACTGCACAATGGCAGGAAGCGGGGCTCCGCGCTTTGTCCCTAGCACGGAGCAGACCGTCGCTTCCTCCGGCCACTATGGGGACAGGACCGGGCGTCTCTGGGCGCCGAGCGGCAAGCAGACCCAGCTCCGAGCTGCCCTCCCCAGATTCTCAGTCCCTCTGGGTCGGGGGTCATGCCCGAAGCTGCGAGAGCCAGGTAGGGGGACGTGGGTGGGCTAAAGCCTTGCGGATGGTGTGCATAACTCAACTTGATCCTCTCTGTCCCCCTCCACAGGGGCGCAGAGTGGCTGAACCCCTGTCTAGACGGCAGCATACAGCTGCTAGAGTCGGGGTGAGGCTTGAGTGGGGTCCCCTCCTTGGGATAAGAAGTAGGTCCCCTCCTTGGGTGGCAGAGATACCCCTCAACCTCTGGGCCTTTTGTGTGTATTGACTCCGGACACACCTGTAGGGCCCAAGCCACCCCTCCCCCTTTCCTTCCTCTGTCCCACACCCTCCTCATCTACTCAGCCCTAGCTTCTCCTGCCATTTCGTCTCAGCCTTGAGAGAAGGGAGAGCCTGTCTTTCCGTGCTCTGTTCCTTAGCCCCTGAGTAGGACAGAGGGGGATGGCTGTGCCCAAGTGTCCTCTGTATTAGTGAGGAACTTCCCCTTTGACCTGTTGGGCTTCTCCCAGAGTGAAGCGTCCCTGCCTATAGAGGTGGGTTTGGTGGACGGTAAGGGAGTCGAGGGAGGGGGTCACAAGTCTGAGAGGCCCAGAGTAGCTGTGTGAATGAGCCTGATTCAGTGCTGGGGAGACCCCGTGCTTGGCACCAGGAATATAAGGCAGGGGAAGACATCTGTCAGGGCTTTCCCAAACTCAATTCAGCTTGCGGATTTTCTCTCTGGGGATTCTAGAATGTCATCCTTACTTCACGTGGGAACTCTGGTTCTGTTCCCGAGACTGACCCTTGTGGTCCCCTGAGCCTAAAAGTCAGAGGCAGGATGGAGTTGCAGCTAGTGCCATGGTAGGAGGGCTGGTAGTTACCTCAAGACTGGAGAGGGAATCCCTTGAGGAGACTAGTCCAATATTGAATTGGCGGGAAGGAATGGAAAAACACACACACACACACACACACACGCACACACAATGTGGCTCTGGTTGTCCTGGAACTCACTGTATAGATCAGGCTGGCCTTGAACTCACAGAGATCTCCCTGCCTCTGCCTCTAGAGTGCTAGGATTAAAGGCACTCACGGTGCTGTCTTTATGTTGACTAAATCAAAAAAGAAAATTGTGGCCCTTCTCCAGAACCTACAGTTTCGCTCGCGGTCTCGACCAGTGTCATTCTGAGACCAGAACCTTTGTGGCTGGAATGTAGCCACACCTGGCATTGGTGCCTGAAGCTATCCTAGTCAGTGGGGGTGGGGTGGGGGGCGGGGCGCTGAAGCTGGGAGCCCTGGCCCGGTTGGTGGAGTGGCTGGAAAAAGGAATTGAAGGGGAGCAGGTGCCTCCCGAGATCATTGTCAGAAGGAGGCCCCCCAGAATCAGCAAAGGCAGGCCATGCTCTTCGTGGCTGTAGGTAGGTAAATGTTTTCCTGTCTTTATCAGCGGTAGATTAAAACAGGAACTGGAAGTATCTTCAAGTCTTGACCACCCGCTGTTAGGAATCTGGGTCTTAAAGTCTGTCTGCCGCCGGCCCTCTCGGACCCAGTTCCTGTCATCTCCCTGGGGCAAATGGGCCACCTGCTGACTGCTGTTTTTCCGGATCTTTTTCTGTCACAAGAGCCCAAACAGCAAGCAGCAAATTAAGATTAGTTTCTTCCTGGAACCGACCCTTCCCCAAGGCTGACAGTGGTCTGCATCCCCCATCCCTCCCCACCTCTCCGTTGTGTGATTCGTGGTGGTGGTGTGGACGTGAGTGGGTAGGGCTTTAGGCTCTGGCTCTGCTGGGCGTGTAACCTTCGGGCAGTTTACTCTTGTGAGCTTCACACACCTCTTATGGAAAATCAGGATGAAGGGAGATGACAGAGACACGACCTCAGTGTAGCCCCTGGCAGAGGAGGACCTCCCTCAGTGTAGCTCAGACTGTCTGCTGCCTCTTCCTCCTTGCCCATCCCCTCCTCAGTCACACCCTGCTGTCTAAACCCCTTGTCTGTCATCCTGGACATCTCTTTCCAGACTCTCTCAGCCGGTCTCCAGTGTCTCTCTATTTGACTAGTTAATAAATTGTACAAATATTGAGCTGGCAATATGGCTCAGTGGGTAAAGGCGCTCTGTCTCGAAAGCTGGCAGCCTGAATTTGTTTAGGCCTGAAGATAGAGCTTTGAATAAGATATTAGTCCTGGGCTGGAGAGATGGCTCAGCTGTTAAGAGCACCGACTGCTCTTCAGAGATCTTGAGTTCCATTCCCAGCAACCATATGGTGGCTCACAACCATCTGTAGTGGGATCCGATGCCCTCTTCTGGTGAGTCTGAAGACTCACCTGGAACTTCGTTTGCACAGGAACATTACTTCTGGCCTCTGTACACTGCATACTTGTGGTGCACATATACATGCATGCATGCAGGCAGGCAGAACAGGCATGTGTATGATATTAAACATGAAGCAGAGACTTAGTTCCAGGCCATCCTCACCTACCTTGTGAGTTGGAGGCCAGCTGGGTCTACACAAGGCCATCTTAAAACGCCCTTTCCTGCCCAGAAAGAAAAGAAAAAGGAAATCCATACACGCATGCCCAGTCATGGCCCGAATGAATGATTCAGGCACAGCATTGTTTGTGGAAGGCCTTGAGGTGGATGGAGAGATGACAAATCAAGGCTTAGCCACTGAGTCTCCCTTAACTACTGGGAGGGGCTGGAGGGCTGATAGCTCACTGGGAGAGCATTTACTGCTCTGCAGTTTCCAGCACCCACACTGGGTGGCTTGAAACTGCCAACCTGAAACCTTTTTCTGGCCTCCGTTTGTGCCCACCCACAGACAGACAGACAGACAGACAGACAGCAGGGTGTGCTGGTATAACAGGTAAAAGTGCTCACAGAAACAGGCTGATAACCTGTTCCTAAAACTCACAGTAGGGATAGATAATTTATTCCTAAAGGTTGTTCTCTGATCTATACACGCACTTATACAGAGTAATTTAAAAAATAAAATCTAGACCAAAGGGCTGGAGAGATGGCTCAGCAGTTAAGAGCACTGACTGCTCTTCCAGAGGTCCTGAGTTTAATTCCCAGCAACCACATGACTCACAACCATCTGTAATGGGATCTGATGCCCTCTTCTGGTGTGTTTGAAGACAGCTACAGTGTATTCACATATGTAAAATAAATAAATCTTTAAACATACACACACACTCACACACACACAACTAGACCTGAAAGATGGCTCAGTGGTTAAAAGCACTCACTAGTTGTTCAGTTCCCAGCATCCACATGGTGGCTCACAACCTGGAACTCCCAGTTCCAGGGGCTCCAAAGATGTTCTCTGGCCTCCCCAGGATGTACCCCTGGATGTGATACACATACATGCAGGCAGGTAGGCATAAACAAAATAAAACTTAAAATATTTTTAGGGGGTGGGGGTTTTGAGACAGGATCTTTCTGGGTAACCCTGGCTGTTCTGGAACTCTCTCTGTAGACCAGGCTGGCCTACACTGCCCAGCAAACTTTATAAATCTAAAACAAACAAACAAACAAACAAAATAAATCTGGGCAGTAATGGTGCATGCCTTGAATCCCAGCACACGGAGAAGGAGGGGCGCAGAGGCAGGTGGATCTCTTGAGTTCAAGGCCAGCCTGGTCCACAGAGCAAGGGAATTCTAGGAGGTATGGCTCTGTAATCCTAGCTACTCTAGGGCCAGAGATAGGAGGATGACAAATTCAAGGCAAGTTAGTGAGATCCTGACTGAGGTAAGGGGGAGGGGTTGGTGGCTTCGTGCCTACTGAGCGCTGGTTGACTCAGGCTGTGTGGGATTTCTGCACCAGAGCAGACATGAGAAAGCCTGAGAGGGGGCAGATGTGATACGGCTTAGTCTCTGAATCCGGAAGGTTGAAGTATGTCAGCATGCTGTTCTTACACCTCTCTGAAGGATTGAAGTATTTAAAGATGAAAACTGGGGGAAGCCAGGCACAGTGGCTTATGCCTGTGATACCAGCCCTAGAGAGATTGAAGCAGGAGAATTGCTTTGAGTTTGATACCTGCCTGAATTATACAGTGTGAGATCCTGCCTGGCACTACCACCTCAAAACTGGAAATCTCCTGTAACCCCAGCTTGTCAGAGGCCGGGGCAGGGAGTGTGGAGAATTGTCTGGAAGCCGTGTGGAGGCTTTTCCCTGGGAGGGGAAGAGGGGAGCAGATGCCATGGGCTGAGTGAGCCCAGGACTCTGGTATAAGGTGGAGGGGTAGCGTGCCTCCTGCTCACGGAGGGAAACTTGACACTACAGGAACTGGGAGAGTCAGGGGTGAGAGCGTGTGGGCAGATCTGGGAGGAAGAACTGGCTGCAGATTGGGTCAGGGCCAATCATGGGAAGCCCCAGCTGCCCTGGGTGTGTGGCGGACGGACATGGAGGTGGGAGCTTATGGGCTCCTTGGGGCCAGGCTGTTGTCGCAAGGCAGCTAGATGCTAAGAAGCTGACAGCCCTCCAGGAAGGGGGAGGAACAGATACATATGTATGGTAAATACAGGCAGGAGTGGCGTGTGTGTGTGTGTGTGTGTGTGTGTGTGTGTGTGTGCGCGCCCACGCGTGCGTGTGTCAGTGACAGCCACAGCTTGCTTTAGGCTCCTCCGTAGCTCCATGCTGGGTCTAGCAATCCAGGCAGGGTCTACTATTCAAGGCTCAGGCAGGCCTGAGACTTGAGAGCAGAGGGCCCAGCCAGCCAGCCTAGAGCGCTTATCATGGTTCAGGGTGTTCCAATGCTGACTGAGGTTCAGAACCAGGGCCTGTGGGGTGGGGGGTGGGGTCTCTTCCTGCCAGGAAATCCCTGGTAGCCCTGATCCACTCTTGATTGAAGTCTCAGGACCAGGGTTTGTTTTTCTCTACATTCCTTGGAAGCAGGTAGTGGGTACTCAGGGAAGGTTGTCCAAATGAATTGACTAAAGCAAGCAGAAGGTGAGAGAATTCGGTGGATAGATAGTAGTGGGGTGAGTGTTCTGTCTGTCTGTTGCCCATCCTGACCCTACATCTCCACCCTTCACCCATAGGTATGCCATCATGCTGACTGCCAGCAGCTGCACCACCGGGGGCCTCTCAACCTGTGTGAGGCTTGTGACAGCAAGTTCCACAACACCATGCATTATGATGGGCATGTCCGATTTGACCTGCCCCCGCAGGGTAAGTCTGAGGACCCGGCCCAGCCCTAGAACTCTCTAGGCAGCTCAGAACTCCGAATCTGGGTGGTAGCAGTGTTTGGGTGGTTATTGGAACCTTGGTAGGGTCACGTGAAGAACAGGAGAATGAAATACAAATTTACAGGTGCACCTCCTCACTGCTCCTAGAGGGTCAGCACAGAACCCCCTTTCTTCCCAATTCTGCCTATCCTTGGGGCCACTAGCAACTTCTGGGCAAACTCTGTTGGCCTAGGAGAACAGTATATGGTAGCTACCGTGTTGTGTTTGGAGGGAACTTGGAAGAGGGATTTAGAAACCTGCTGAGTAGCGGCTGGCTCTAGCTCTGAAAGACTCCCAGACCAATTATTGTCTTTCTCATCTGGTAAGAGAGACAAAGGGACTCTCCACTCCCCCAGGATTCCTGGGACTTTAGGTGTGGTTAATGCAGGGGTTGGGGGAGGCCTCAAAGGAAAAACAGTGGACTTGATCCCTATCTGGGACAACCCCTGAGGCATGGCCTTCTTACCCTCGTGCTGTAGAAAGATAACCGAGGTTACAGGTGGGTTTGTATTTGCAGTGGGGCATCACCTATCTGTCCTCACAGAGCCTGTGGTCCTTTTGGGTCTGAGGGGGAATGGGTCATATATAATAATGATAGATCCCATTCTTGCCAGAACAGAAGGGCTTGAACCACTGGGGAGAGAGGAGATAGGGAGACCCCGGCACATAATTAAGGGTTACAAATGGACCATACAGGGGAGCAGGGACATAACCCCAGCCCCGTTTCTCCAAAGGCTCTATCCTGGCCCGGAATGTTTCCACCCGGTCCTGTCCTCCACGCACCAGTCCTGCTGCAGACATGGAGGAAGAAGAGGAAGGCTGTACCGACGGAAAAGGGTAGGTGTGGTCCATGGGCAGAGCCACTATCCTAGGAGCGAGCCCGGGGACCACATATTTCAGTGACCTCCTTCAGAGGACTGATGGTTGACCTTCAGCACCCCCCCCCCCCCAACTATCCCAGCTTATGCTAACAAGCCTGGCTGGCTCCTGTCTGAATTAGTTAACCATTGTGTGCAACTCTGGTCTTGGCCAGCAGAGGGCGGACAGTCCCACACAGGCAGCAAGATGGGTAGACTGCATGCACATTACTTCCAATTGATGAGGGGTGGGGAGCCTAGCAAGACTCCCACGTACATCCCACACTGGTGAGGACCCACCAGCACCTCAGCATCTGCTTCTTACAGGGACCGGAAGAGCGCAGGCCTAAAAATCTCTAAGAAGAAAGCAAGGAGGAGGTACACGGATGTAAGGAACCAGGAGGGCCAGCAGCTTTGGCTCCCCCAAAAGCCCCGGTCTCTCCCAAGCCTTTTCCTCTCCTGAGGCTAGTCTCCCTGCTCTGAACTCTAGGGATGGGGTCTGGAGTGAGCATGCCCCTCCCTTCCCTCCCTACCCTTCAGCTCAGAGCTGCCAACCTGGTCCAAGTCTGGAGGGGGGCAGGAACTTCTTGGGCAGGTAGAACTCCAGAAGCCTCTCTAGGAGTGTGGCTGGGGAGATCTCTGGCCTTCCCTTCCCAGTTGGGGTTTTCACCTGGATGGTGACAGTGGAGAAGCTAACAGTCGAGTGTCCTCTCAGGACCCAAGCAAGGAGTGCTTCACCTTGAAATTTGACCTGAATGTGGACATCGAGACAGAAATTGTGCCAGCCATGAAGAAGAAGTCACTGGGGTAGGTAGGGCTTGAGGAGGAAGTGGGAAGGGCAGATGCGGCTCCTCTGTCAAGGTTCCCAGTCTCTGCAGGGGTGTGTCTGTCTGTCTGTGTTTGTGTACATCTACTCCCATGTATCTGTGCACCACTCCTGAGGGGAGGCCTGCGTGCATGTAACTAACACCTTTACAAAGGCTCACCCATGTTCTCTACTCCTGACTGTACAGCTATGCCCGAGAGGGACTTAACAAAGCTCTAGGTGTCTGTGTGGGTATGCGTGTGTGTGTGTGTGTGTGTGTGTGTGTGTGTGATGTCGTACATGCTGCTTTTCTTTATAATCGGGGTGCCTGCCGTTTGGAGCCGTGTCTGGATGGGGTAGGGAGCCCACATGATTGTCCTCTTAAAACACATTCCTTCCTGGGGTGCAGGGAGGTGTTGCTACCTGTATTTGAGAGGAAGGGCATCGCACTGGGCAAAGTGGATATCTACCTGGATCAATCCAACACACCCCTGTCCCTTACCTTCGAGGCCTACAGGTTTGGAGGACACTACCTTCGGGTCAAAGGTGAGCAGAGCCACAGGCCCCATGGGCAACTGTCTGGGTGAGATGGCTGGGGCCTCCTGCATAAGGAGGCCTTCCTGGGCTCAGGTTCTCATTGGCCATGCTGCTGGGCAGGCTCATTAGCATACAGGTGTCTCTCCTGGGCGCTGGTGGTTGGTGTTGGCAGGGTGGGGCTCCCAGGGAGGGTAACTGGGCCTAGACTTGAATCCTCAGGGGAGAGAGGACGAGAGCCCTATGTCTCCCATATTTGGGCACTAAGGACTTCTTGTCCCCCCCTCCCCCAACATGCCACCCTAGCCAAGCCAGGGGACGAGGGCAAGGTGGAGCAGGGAGTAAAGGATTCCAAGTCCCTCAGTCTGCCAGTACTGAGGCCCAGTGGGGCTGGGCCCCTTGTGTCGGAGCGTGTGGACCCTCAGAGCCGCCGAGAGAGCAGTCTGGACATCTTGGTGAGCAGGGGTCCTGTTGGGCTGTGGGTAGGGCAGGGTACCTCCTCAAGGAAACCTCATCCTGGATTCTTCCCCACATTGCTTCTGCAAGCTTGTGGTTGTCTGAGGACCTCAGTCTCTCTGTATGTAACTCTGAGATGATAGGAGTTGGTCTCCCATCACCTTGGGATTGGGGCTGTCTAGTGCCCAGGGGAATCGGCACATGGAGTACGTTTATGTTTGTTTATCTGTGGGACAGGAAATGAACACATTTGTGTTGGGAAGTGAGAATGTGTCACCTATAGGAGAGAGTGTTTCATGGATCTTGTCTCTTCTCTTCTTCCTTTTCTGTTTTGTTTTGTTTCTGAGACAAGGTCTCATGGTGTAACCTTGGGTGTCCTGGAACTCGTTATATAGAGGAGACTGGTCTCAAAGCTCTGCCTCTGCTTCCCAAGAGCTGAGATTAAAGGCATGCCCCTCCACACCTGGGTTTGGGTTTTTGTTTGTTTGTTTTGTTTTTTGTTTTTAAGGGTCTGGTTGAGACAGAATGGTTTTCTTGGTTGGTTTTTTTTTTTTTTTTTTTTTTTTTTGTATAGCTTTGGCTGTCCTGGAACTTGCTCTGTAGACCAGGCTGGCCTTGAACGCAGGTGTGTGCCTGGCACCTGGTTCTTCTTTCCTTTTCTTTCTCTTCTTTTGTTTTTGTGCATTTCATTTTTTTTTTTTTCAAGACAGGGTTTCTCTGTGTAGCCCTGGCTGTCCTGGAACTCACTCTGTAGACCAGGCTGTCCTCGAACTCAGAAATCCGCTTGCCTCTGCCTCCCAAGTGCTGGGATTAAAGGTGTGCGCCACCACTGCCCGGCACATTTAATTTTTTTTAAAAAAAATTTCATGTGTATGAGTGCTTTGCGTGCATGTATATATGTGTACCTTGTACATGCAGTGCCTTTGAGAACTATAACAAAAGGTCAGATCTGTAGCAATTGGGTTATTATAGACAGTTGTGAGTTCCCTTCTGCAGGAGCAGCCGGTGCTTTGTGCTCTTAACAGCTGAGCCATCTCTCCAGCCCCAGTGGGACCTTTTGAAGCTTTGTGTGTAGGTGCCACAGAGTGGGGTGTGTGTGTGTGTGTGTGTGTATGTGTGTGTGTGTGTGTGTATGTGTGGTGTGGTTCTTCTAATTCCTGCTTGTAGCCAGGCGGTCTGGGGCAGTAGTGAACCTGTGTGACCATCTCGGGGGAGATGGTACCTTAGGCCAAGGATGCAGAGACTCTGGCCTGCTTGGGTAATGAGGAGGTGGTACCCTAGGCCGAGGATGCAAAGTCTCTGGCCTGCTTGG
>NW_021620991.1:3509784-3514437 GCF_004785775.1 Grammomys surdaster | reverse complement strand
TAGGCAGAGGATGCAGAGACTCTGGCCTGCTTGGGTGATGGGGAGGTGGTACCCTAGGCCAAGGATGCAGTGACTCTGGCCTGCTTGGGTGATGGGGAGGTGGTATCCTAGGCTGAGGATGCAGAGACTCTCTTACCTGCTTGGGTGATCTGAGGCTCTTGAAGCCCTGGAATGGAGCTGTGGGCTATTGGGGGCTTCACTTGACCATTCCTCCCTGGTCAGGCCCCTGGCCGCCGTCGCAAGAACATGTCTGAGTTCCTGGGGGAGGCGAGCATCCCTGGGCAGGAGCCCTCCGCACCTTCCAGCTGTTCTCTGCCCGTCGGTAGCAGTGGGGGCGCCGGCGGTGCCAGCAGTGGCAGCAACGAGAGCTGGAAGAACCGGGCGGCCAGCCGCTTCAGCGGCTTCTTCAGCTCCAGCCCCAGCACTGGCGCCTTTGGCCGGGTATGTAGCCTCATGGGTTCAGTCGGTCGGGGCAGAGCAGCAAGCTAGCTAGCCCTGACCCTGACCCTGGCCTTTCTCTGGGTCTCCCTCCAGGAGGTAGACAAGATGGAACAGCTGGAGAGCAAGCTACATGCCTACAGCCTCTTCGGGCTACCCCGGATGCCCAGGAGGCTGCGCTTTGACCATGACTCCTGGGAGGAGGGAGAGGAAGATGATGAGGAGGATGAAGACAATTCAGGCCTGAGGCTGGAGGACAGCTGGAGGGAACTTATTGATGGACATGAGGTTGGTGTAGCTAGGAGAGCACACCGCTTGGCTGGTGATATCTTGACAGTTACAATCCATGTGATCGGGAGGGTGGCCTTCCCCTGTAGATCTCTGTGTTCCTATCAAGAAGTTGCATGCGGGACTGCACACCCTTCCCTGACTGTCTCCACACACACTCGGCTACTGGCTAACCCGTGCCGCCCTCCCTCTAGAAGCTGACCCGGCGGCAGTGCCACCAACAGGAGGCTGTGTGGGAACTCCTACACACAGAAGTCTCCTACATCCGGAAATTACGTGTGATCACCAACGTGAGTGTGGGACCCTGGGGCCATGTTGCTTCTCACATGCACAGGCCAACTGCCTGAGCCCTCAGCTAAGCCGGGCCTTCACTTGACTGGCTGTGTTTGAAAGCAGGAAAATTAGGATCGAGGAGGGGATTCTTTCAAGTGCCTGGGCGGGGGCTTTAGTTGTTGGCCGGGTGAAGCTGGTTTAACCAAGGTGAGGCCTCAGTTGTTCAAAGGCTGCTTCTGAACACCTGCTGTATGTCAGGTTCCCAGGAGCGGCCACCCTGGGCGCGACAGACTGGATAGCAGGCACTTAGGGGATTTCAGCTAGGGAAGCAGTAGCACCTGGCCTTTGCTTCCTGCAAAGAGCTTCCTGGACAGAGGCTGCACCAGGGCAGAGGTGACCAGAGCATTCCAAGTGTGCTGGGGAGACGGTTTCTCCAGCTCTCCTCCTGATGGGACAAGTCAGGGTGACCCCTCCCTCAGTCCGGCCATGGGGGGCGGGGTGTTGGAGTTTCCGGGTGTGGAGGTTCAAACGCCCTCTTTACCTCTGGGTGCTTATGGGCCTTCCAGGGAAGGGGTAGCTAAGAGTCAGGGTAGGACTTCAGGGTTGGGACACCACCCCTACACGACCCTGCTGCAGCGTTCCCTCCTCCCACAGCTGTTCCTGTGTTGTCTTCTTAACCTGCAAGAGTCGGGGCTCCTGTGTGAGGTGCGACCTGGCCTGGGGCGGCGGCGGGGGAGGTACTAGGAAAGAGGCGGGGCCTAGCTGGGGGAGGGACAGGGCGGGGTACTAGGTGCTGGGCGGACGCTGGGGGGGTGAGGTACGGAGGGGCTTGGGCGGGGCTAACCGGGAGGAGTGGGTGGGGCGGGGTGGAGCCAACCCACACTTCTCTTGGCCCAGGTGGAGGCTGAACGCTTGTTCAGCAACATCCCTGAGATCGCACGGCTACACCGCGGGCTGTGGGGCAGCGTGATGGTGCCGGTGCTGGAGAAGGCGCGGCGGACACGGGCGCTGCTGCAGCCCGGCGACTTTCTCAAAGGCTTCAAGATGGTATGGGCAAGGACGCGGGAAAACTCCCAGGGCTGGATCCTGCCTGCCCGGCTAGTTCCCACTGACTCAGAGGTCCCAGGTTACCTCTGTGGCCAAGAGGAAGTAGTAGGTGTTGGTGGCCTGGGCTTGAGTCCTTGCCACCTGGCTATGGGTGGGGGAAGGGTGTACTCTCTCTGAGGCTTAGAATCCTCCCCTGGAAAGGCTTCCTCGCTGGGTGGTATGGGAATCTCCTGGGACCCCTGGGATCCGAAGGTAACAGGTGCTGTCGTTTGCCAGTTCGGCTCACTCTTCAAGCCATACATCCGGTACTGTATGGAGGAGGAGGGCTGCATGGAGTACATGCGTGGCCTGCTGCGTGACAACGAGCTGTTCCGCGCGTATGTCACGGTGAGAGCCTGGAGCTCAGGGGTGCAGGACCTGGGGCGGTACAGCTTGGTAGGCGGGTCCTGAGGGGGCGAGGTTAGAACTGAGCTCCACCCCCTTCCCATAGTGGGCGGAGAAGCACCAGCAGTGCCAGCGGCTGAAGCTGAGCGACATGCTGGCCAAGCCCCACCAGCGGCTCACCAAGTACCCACTGCTGCTCAAGTCCGTGCTGAGGAAGACGGATGAGCCCCGCGCCAAGGAAGCCATCATCACCATGGTAACCTGAATGGGAACGGAGGAGTGTCCTAGGCTCCATCTCTCCCAGAGTCTTAAACCCCGTCACCTCTCCTCAGATCAGCTCTGTAGAAAGTTTCATACACCACGTGAACGCGTGCATGCGGCAGCGGCAGGAGCGGCAGCGCCTGGCGGGGGTGGTGAGCCGGATTGATGCCTACGAGGTCGTGGAGGGCAGCAACGACGAGGTAGATAAGGTGAGCGAGCACAGAGTTGCTGGTGCCCTGAAAGTAGCGGGTTGTCAAGACGGGGGATGCTGCAGACCTCCCGGTTTTGGTCCTGATCTCTCTGACGTCTCCCATTTAAAGCTCCTAAAGGAATTTCTACATCTGGACCTGACAGCACCCATGCCTGGCACCTCCCCTGAAGAGACCCGACAGCTGCTGCTGGAAGGGAGCCTGAGGATGAAGGAGGGGAGAGATAGCAAGGTGACCCCAGGACATCCACCTTACAGCCTTGTCCCATTGCTCTTTGTAGGTTTTCTGTCCTCCCGGAGGCACTCCTGGGCCTCTGTCAGTAGTTCATTAGCTGCCTGGTTAATTATATGGTAACTGCCCTGGTTTGCTTTCCATTGATAGGATAAAAACACCATGATCCAAAGCCTTTTGGGTAGGAAAGAAATTTCTTTGGCTTACATTCCATGCCACAGGCCATCCCTGAGGAGAGCCAGGGCAGGATCCCAGAGGCAGGAGCTGAAGCAGAGGCCGTAGTGAAATGCTTCCTACCAGTTTGCTCCGCCTGCTTTCTTGCACAGTCCAGGACCAGCTACCCAGACATGGCACTGCCCACGGTGGGCTGGGCCCTCCCACATCAACCATTAGTCACGGAAATGGCCCAAAGATTGGTCTACAGGCTAATTTGATAGAAGTGTTTGTCTCAGTTGTGGGTCCCTGTTCCTAAATGACTCTAGCTTGTGTCAGATTGACAAACTAGCCAGCATGGTGACCTAAGAACCCGTGACTGAGGCCTGTAGGGAGGATGAATGCCCACTTAAAGTTTACAAAGTACAGTAGCAGGGTCACAGCTCTTGAAGGGGCAGGGAGCAATATGTTCTGCAAAGCCGAGCCTAGAACCTTGCTATTGAGAGTCTTACTATTGGTAGGTAAATGCTCGCAAATCATGGTTTTAGCATCACCTCCCTTTTTATTTCTTCATTTTATTTATTTTATTTTTTGGTTTTTCTAGATAGGGTTTCTCTGTGTAGCCCTGGCTGTCTTGGAACTCACTCTGTAGACCAGGCTGGCCTCGAACTCAGTAATCCACCTGTTTATTTTAATTTTTTTTAAGATTTATTTATTTATTTTATTATTTTATTTTTTTTAGGTTTTTTTTGAGACAGGGTTTCTCTGTGTAGCTGTGGCTGTCCTGGAACTCACTCTGTAGACCAGGCTGGCCTCGAACTCAGAAATCCACCTGCCTCTGCCTCCCAAGTGCTGGGATTAAAGGTGTGCACCACCACTACCCGGCTGACTTAACACCTCTTAAAATCTTAAATCTATATTTTATCTTTGTTGCCTAGGCTCCTTCTGGGCAGGCCCCTATCTTTGCTGCTCAGGACATTTCTGAGCAGCCCTTCCAGGGGCTCCTTTCCTTCTTGTACCTGCAGTTTTGGCTGTTACTCCCTCCTGTTCCTTCCCTGCATGGTCCTTCCTATCCCTCTTCATGGTGGATCCTCTCTTCTTTCTTTCCCTGGGAATCTAAAAGTCCCGCCTCTTTCATCCTGTCCAGCCATTGGTTGTTGGCTCTTTATTGATCAATCAAAAACCAATTGGGGGGGCTGGAGAGATGGCTCAGCGGTTAAGAGCACTGACTGCTCTTCCAGAGGTCCCGGGTTCAAATCCCAGCAACCACATGGTGGCTCACAACCATCCATAGTGAGATTGGATGCCCTCTTCTGGTGTCTGAAGACAGCTACAGTGTACTCATAATAAAATAAATAAATAAATCTTT
>NW_021620991.1:3490834-3509684 GCF_004785775.1 Grammomys surdaster | reverse complement strand
GGGGGGGGCTGGAGAGATGGCTCAGCGGTTAAGAGCACTGACTGCTCTTCCAGAGGTCCCGGGTTCAAATCCCAGCAACCACATGGTGGCTCACAACCATCCATAGTGAGATTGGATGCCCTCTTCTGGTGTCTGAAGACAGCTACAGTGTACTCATAATAAAATAAATAAATAAATCTTTAAAAAAAAAAAACAATTGGGGATGGGACCCTCAGCATTTGGACATGCAGATTCCCAATTTTGGGGGCCGGATTAAGACAAAGCATTAGGACCAATTCCCAACACCCTCACAACTGTGTAATGCTGTCTTCTGGTGTGCACATGTACATACAGACAAAGCATCCATATGCATAAATAGTAAATGAAATATACTTTATTAAAAGACAGGTTTTACGAAAATCCTTTTGTGATAGGAAAGGGATGTGTTTGGCAAAAACTGAGCTCCCAGGTGCCATTGGGCTCTGTAGCACATGCCACCAAGTCTGTCAGTCTGAGTTTGGTCTCTGCGTGCCCCACAAATGTACACATACTGCCTGCTGACGTGCAGGGACTAGAAAGATTGCTCAGTGGTTAAAGCACTCCCTGGGTTCAGTTCCACATCCACATGGTAACTCTAGTTTTGTGGCACCAGAGGTCCACATGAAACACATATATGCAGGCAAACAAAAATGAAGGCTAAAAATCATTTCTAAGCAAATAGGTAAAATGCAAGTAAATCTTTATCAACAAAACAGCAAAGGCTTGCACCTAGCCCCAGGATCCTCCTGTTGGTGACTCTGTGACTCTGGCTTCCCCTCCACAGATGGACGTGTACTGTTTCCTGTTCACTGATCTAGTCTTGGTGACCAAGGCCGTGAAGAGAGCAGAGAGAACGAAGGTCATCAGGCCACCACTTCTGGTAGACAAGGTCGTGTGCCGGGAGCTTCGGGACCCTGGTAAGGAATTCTGGCCCCCTGCTCCTGGTCACAGGGTCCCCATGGCAGGGGCCAATACTAACCTGTCCTTTCCGTGTCCAGGCTCCTTCCTCCTCATCTACCTGAATGAATTCCACAGTGCTGTAGGGGCCTACACATTCCAGGCCAGCAGCCAGGCCTTGTGCCGGAGCTGGGTGGACACTATTTATAACGCACAGGTGAGAGGGCAGGGTGTGGCACGGGTCTAGGGCAGATGGGCTCTGTTGCTCACCACACCTGTGTGTGCTCCCTCAACCTGCAGAACCAACTGCAGCAGCTGCGTGCCCAGCTCTGTGCACAGGAGCATCCAGGTAGCCAGCACCTACAGAGCCTGGAAGAGGAAGAGGATGAGCAGGAGGAGGAGGGTGAAGAGAGCAGTACCTCAGCTGCCAGCTCTCCCACCATCCTTAGAAAGAGCAGCAACAGCCTCGACTCTGAGCACTGGTATGTTTACCCAAGACTGCATGGTAAGCTTGGGCCTGGGGTCTATAACTCCAGGACTTGAGAGCTGAGGCAGGAAGATTCCCTCAAGTTTATGCCAGCATGGGCAACAAAGTAACAACTTGTCTCAACAAAGGGGAAAAAAAAGAATGGAGGGAGGAACTTGTGGTGGGGGCGGACCAGAAGGGGGGCAGTGATTGGGATGTAAAGTAAATAACTAGACGAATGGGGGCGGGGCAAGTGGAGAGGAAGAAGAAAAGACAAACAAGCAGACATATAACCTACCCAGCAAGACAAGGTACCTGAGAGGCAGAGGCAGAAGGATTGCCAAATGTTTGAAGCCTGCATGGTTTCTACAGTGAGCTCCAGAACTACATACCCAGACCAGGCCACACACAGAAAATAAAAACTTTGAGCAGAGCCCATCAGGACAAGTCCCATAGACCAGGGCTTCTGGCTCAGGACACAGCTAGGATTGCTCTCTGAACGGAGGAATGGTGGGAGCCCAGCGGGAGTGTCGGGATAGCTCTGTCTCCTGCTAGGGTCCTGTCATGGAGGGCCGTTTTCAACAGGCTCCATTCCATGTGGCTGCATGCAGATCACGCACAGGTGTCACAGGTCAGGAAAGGGTACTGATGTCTGGCAGGGACTGGCAGCTCTGAGCTCTGAGCTGCTGGGGCTCCAGGCTGCTTTAGGCTTTTAGATATTGTCTGGTTTTCTGACTCTTCCTTCTGTCCCCCACAGTGCCTCAGACGGCTCCACTGAGACCCTGGCCATGGTTGTGGTAGAGCCTGGGGAGACACTGTCCTCCCCCGAGTTTGACCGAGGTCCCTTCAGCTCCCAATCAGATGAGACCTCTCTTAGCAACACGACTTCGTCCATCACTCCCACCAGCGAGCTGCTGCCCCTGGGCCCCGTGGACGGCCGCTCCTGCTCCATGGACTCTGCCTATGGCACCCTGTCCCCCACTTCCCTCCAAGACTTTGTAGCTCCACACCCTGTGGTCGAGCCAGTGCCTGTGCCTCAGACCCCTTCACTCCCACCCTCACCCCGCCTCCGCCGCCGCACTCCGGTCCAGCTGCTCCCTCGCCCGCCCCACCTGCTCAAGTCCAAATCTGAGGCTAGCCTCCTACAGTTACTGTCAGGAACTGCCACCAGTGTCGTGCCCCCAGCTCCCAGTCGCAGCCTGTCAGAACTGTGCCTGATCACTACAGCCCCTGGAGTTAGGACTCAGAGCTCCCTTCAGGAAGGTGAGCGTGGCTGGCACGGCTCAGGGGTGTGTGGCTCCTGCCATGGCCCACAGTTGTCAGAGTCTGAGAACAGACCCAGCCCCGTGACTGGGGGGCCTGCAGATTCTGCCAGTAGGTGCAGTGAGATGCCTTCTGGGACTGTGCCCAGGGTGCAGCCTGAGCCTCCCCCAGGGATCTCTGCTCAACACAGGAAGCTGACCCTGGCCCAGCTCTACCGGATCAGGACCACCCTGCTGCTTAACTCTACGCTCACTGCCTCGTGAGTGGCCTGGCTGGGGGAGGGACAGATGACTCTGTGATGGCTTGGGTAGTGACGGCCATGTCTGTCAAGTATCAGCCTTTGGAGGTTTAAATGGGAAAAAGGTTTAGACTCACCCTAGTGGCCAGGCAGACCAAAATGACGGGGAGAGAGGACCGTGGTGGAGGGAAGAGTTTAGCTAGAACCATTTTGCGACTGGCACCAGACAAGGATGGACTTTCTCCCCACCCCTTGCAGGGAGGTATGAGCAGGAGACCCCTAAGGGTGCCACTGATTAAGGGACAGCAGAGAGCCCTGCCTTCTGGGGACACAGTACCTGCTTTACTGCTGCCTCCTGTGTGTGGGGACCAAGGAGACCCCCAAGGGTACCACGGCCTGAGGACAGCAGAGAGACTGCCTCCCGGAGATCACAGCACCTGCCCCGCTGCGCCTCATCCTCGTGCGGGTGTGCCAGAGCGCCAGGCAGGATGATTACCAATCACCTCAAGGCCAATTTGCACTTTGCCAGACTGGATGGAATGAGAAGGCCCTGTAGAGTTCCAGGCCTTGGCTGCAGTACTCTCCCCCCTTGCCCAGGTGGCCTCCTTGTCCTCTGCTCTTGACGTTGCCAGCCCTGATCCTCTGGGCTGGGCTCACAGACTTTCACTGCCACCCTTGTTTGGACTCATAAAATGAGCCCCTATCCCTCCTGGTCATGCTGGCCTCTGAGGCACGGGCTGGGCTCTGTCAATCTGCGTATTTATTGAGTTTGGCTCTTCTATAAAGACTTGTATATACTCTCCTGAAAAGAGTCCTGTGCTTCTGGAACCCCCTCTGTTCCCTGTTCCCGTGGGGTGGGCTGGGCTGAGGGGCTGTGTGTCTCCCCAGCTGTAATGGGGCCCCTGTGGAAGATAAAGGCCAACATTCCGAGACCACGCTTGTCTCCTGCCACAGACAGGAGGTCGTTATCAATTGGAACCTCCAGGAAATAACTTCCTGGTCCTGTCCTTGCTGAATCTAATAGACTCTTAGAATCTAGATGGTATCTTTAGAACTAAAAGCTCACCCATCCTGATGTCGGTACCCAGCTATTCTAGAAGATGTAGGTCTCCTGCCTAGATTGCCCTACCCTTTCCCAAATACTTGAGGGCAAGAGAAAAGTCACTTGCTCTGGACTCTAAACAGTGGTTCTTGGGGCTGGAGCTAGACCCAGGGTGGGCTCAGGATGCAGCTTTGCAGGCTTAGGCAAAGCCTGTGCCGTCTTCTAGGATGCAGTGTGCACCATACCAACGACGAGGGTCTCCATCTGGTAGAGGGGCATATCCCTTTAGCTTCGGAAGAGTGGCAGACCCAACCCTGGCCATCACCTGAGGGGAGCTGTTCTGGATGGCGCGGGCGGGCGCACGGGCGGGCAGGCTGGCTCTAGTCTAGGAACATAGGGGCTGGGCTAGTGGGGAAGCCCCGGGCTACACGACCAGAGCGGCAATCCCAGGGCCGAGGCGGTACAGACCGCAATGGAGCCACGGCCGCGGGGCTGCGTGGTGGAGGTGAGTGGGGTCGCGGGAGGCCAGGAAACAGTCCAGAACCTGACCTGTAGTCCTGGAGCTAAGCCTCGAGGGGAGGGTCTGGGGGAGCCTCTCAACTCCAACCTCCCTGTGGGCTGGGTTGCTTTCACCGGCGACCTAGTTAGAGGCTCGGGCGCGCCCTTCCGCTGAGAGGAAGCACAGGCTCCTGGGGTCTGGGGGCCTCCACTTCTCAGAAGGCATGGCTGGGGGCAGGGTGGCCGAGTCTCACTGGGTGGAGGGGAAATGGGCAAAAGATTGGCGAGGGGCCTCCGCTGTTCATAAGCTGGTTTTGTAGACAGGGAGAGGGAAACTGGTCCCACTCCCCTAACCCTGTTCTGCCCAAGAGCCTGAGAAGTGGGTTTAGCAAATGCTAGGGCTTCAGGAATGGAGGAGGTGCCTAGGGGGGAGAGGTCGCCTCCTGGGGCAGCCACACCAGGGTCAGCTGCACGTGTTCTCCAGCCTCTGCTCCTACCGCTGCTGCTGCTGGTGCTGCTGCTGCTTGGTGGCCAGGGCCAGGGCGGCACATCTGGCAGATGTGACTGTCTCAGTGAGTCACAGAAGAGGTATGGCCCGTTTTGTTGCAGGGGCTGCCCAAAGGGTAAGTGGCTGGAAGGGTAAAGGGGGTGAGGCACGGAAAAGGAGGGTAGGCCGAGTGAGGGTCAGAGAGGGTGAGACAGGCTGGGGATGGGGTCCAGGGAGGCTGGGTGGCAAGGGACAGGTGAGAAGGAAGGGCCAGAGATAGGAATGGAGGGAGGAAAAGCAAAGTGGAGGCAGGAAGGTCCCAGGAGCCATTGATTCTAACCCTTTCCTGTATTCCATAGGGCACTACATGAAGGCCCCCTGCACAGAACCCTGTGGGGACTCCACCTGCCTTCCCTGTCCCCCGGGCACCTTCTTGACCAGAGATGGACACTTTAAGACTGACTGTACCCGCTGCCAAGTCTGTGATGAAGAGGGTAAGGGGGTGGCTACCCAGGACTCAGGCGACAGGCAGGCCATGGCCATGGCTTTTCAGAAGGTTGTCTTGGATGAGTGGCCTCTGTGTTCGGTCCACCACATACTGAACCTTTCTCCTTTCCCCTGCAGCCTTCCTGTCTCCACGTGCCTTGGCCTCTGGTCAACCTTGAGCAGTTTTATTCATGGGGGCTAGCCAGTGCTGCTCTCTCAGGGAGGTTGTCCCCTGCTTCTTTGTGGCAGTCAGTAGCTCTGACTCGTCCGTGTTTTCACATTCCTGCACAGCCCTTCAAGTGACCCTTGGGAATTGCTCGGCAGAGTCAGACACCCACTGTGGCTGCCAGTCAGGCTGGTGTATTGACTGCTTCACGGAGCCGTGTGGGAAAAGCTCACCTTTCTCCTGTGTCCAATGCCGGGACTATGAGACTACAACACCCCGTGAGTCCTCTGCTGGGCTGTCTGCCTCTGAGGCTTTTTCTTTCAGCTCCTTTCTCTGCTGTCCTGACACAAACTGCCTTTTGGTCTGCAGGGCCCTGCCCGCCTGGCTTCTATATGCATGGCAATGGCTGCACGTCCTGTCCCACGTAACTTACTGGCTTGTGCTGGATCAGAGGGAGGGGAGGCTGGGAGCAGGGTGGAGACTTGGGGCATGGGCGCTGCAGGTTTAGAGGTGGGAAAGATGTGAGTGGGGCAGCTTGGCTCTGCCATGGAAGGGGTGGGTCGTTTCAGGCAAGCAGAATGGTAAAGGGTTATTTGGATACATAAAGGGGCATATATTTTCCTCATCCCTTCCACTCTCGTATTTAGGGTAGATTATCTTTTATTTGCTTACACCGATAGAGCTTTGAAACTTCGGCTAAGACTGGATTTGCTGCTAGCTAGCCCTTGGCAAGCTGAGAGATTTCAGGTTTACCCTCTGAATATGGGGGTGTTAGGATGTTTTTCCCAGGGCTTCAGTAAGGGGAAAGGATACTCCCAAACCTTTGAGTACCTGCTGCTTCCCAGACACTGACTCTAGGTTCGAGGACAACTATCCAGGACCTAACGACGGAATGGTGATGGTTATTAATGACCCAAGTGACTTTTCAGCAATACTTAGGGAATGTTCTGGGGCAGGATAGAAGTCCACCCCTTACAAGATGGGGAAGGTGTCAGGCGGTCCTGAGGAGCCCACAGTCCCACCTTACTCCTTTGCAGGAGCTTCAGCAGCCTCTGCCCTCTGGCTTGCACTGCTGTCTGTGGCTGGAAGCAGAGTAGGTGATAACACTGGGGGTTCTGGTGGGAAGGCTGGGGTGGTCCAGTGTGGGACGGGGTGGCTGCTAGCCGGCTCTCACCAGGTATTGTTTTGTCAGTGCTTTGGGTCCAGGTGCTTCTAGGGGCCTTGATCCTTCTTGGGGCTATCTTGATCTGTGCATATTGTCGATGGCAGCCTTGTAAGCCCGTGGTCACTGGTAAGTCCATACATGTATGCATTACAAAGAGGCCTGGGGTAAGGATGGGTGCTCTAGAGCCCCTGTAACTCAATGCAGAAGAGGAAACGGAGGGAAGCAGTGTGAGGGGCAAAAGAAATCAAGAGGTGCTGGACTAGCACTTGCCTGGGTGCTGACTGGGCCTTCTCTGTCTCCATTAGCAGACACAGATGGGACAGAGACCCTTGCCTCACCACAGGTAATTATCTCAGTCCCGGGAAGAACTCTGGCTCTCTGAACGAGGAGAGTTACAACTCCCTGTGCTCAGTGTGATTGCTAGCACAGGTTAGACCTAACAGGCAAATGTGCTAAGGGCTATCAATGGAAAGGACTATCTCCAACACCTGCTCTCAAGTGACCATCTCTGGGAGTCAGACAAGTACTCTGGCCTAATGTTCACTTTTTTTTTTTTTCGAGACAGAGTTTCCCTGTGTAGTACTGGCTGTCCTGGAACTCACTCCGTAGACCAGGCTGGTCTCGAACTCAGAGATCCGCCTGCCTCTGCCTCCCAAGTGCTGGGATTAAAGGCGTGTGCCACCACTGCCCGGCCACATTCATTTTCAAAAGGGTTTGGAGATAGACTTCCAGGCAAACACAGTAGCCCTTCTGCTGGGCCACAGGGGCATATGTGTGTGTGTGTGTGTGCGTGTGTGTGTGTACACAGAGCCTGTGGGAGGTAATTCTGGTACCTGAGCCAGGGAATGTCCACCCCTAGCTAGAGACCAGCAAAGGGCCTTTCTAGATACTCGTGACTGACTTGGTGCCTTCCATCTTCTAGACTACCCATCTCTCAGCCTCAGACAGCGCCCACATCCTCCTGGCACCCCCAAACAGTACTGGGAAAGTCTGCACCACGGTCCAGTTGGTAGGCAACAACTGGACCCCTGGGTTATCCCGGACTCAGGAGGTGGTCTGCCGGCAGGCCTCACAACCCTGGGATCAGCTGCCAAACAGAACTCTTGGTAAGGGAGCATAATGGTTTACATTTGACCCTCCCTTCCCAAGTCCAAGGTGGGACACTGTTGTTTCACGGTCGACTTCTGTCTTCATGGGTGGTAACTGTCCTACCCAAAGAGATCCGTTAGGGCCTCTGTTGGAAAGTATCCTCATAGCCGGGCAGTGGTGGCGCACGCCTGTAATCCCAGCACTTGGGAGGCAGAGGCAGGTGGATTTTTGAGTTCGAGGCCAGCCTGGTCTACAGAGTGAGTTCCAGGACAGCCAGGGCTACACAGAGAAACCCTGTCTCGAAAAACCAAAAAAAAAAAAAAAAAAAAAGTATCCTCATATCTCTAACCCCACCTCAGGCCCTCCTCTGGCATCCCCGCTCCCGCCAGCGCCCCCTGCAGGCTCTCCAGCTGCTGTGCTCCAGCCTGGCCCGCAGCTCTACGACGTGATGGATGCGGTGCCAGCACGCCGGTGGAAGGAGTTCGTGCGCACGCTGGGACTGCGGGAGGCAGAAATCGAGGCCGTGGAGGTGGAGATCTGCCGCTTCCGAGACCAGCAGTATGAGATGCTCAAGCGCTGGCGTCAGCAGCAGCCTGCAGGCCTGGGTGCCATCTATGCGGCCCTGGAGCGCATGGGGCTGGAAGGCTGTGCTGAGGACCTGCGCAGCCGTCTGCAGCGCGGCCCGTGATATGAGGTCCCTCAGCCACTTTGACACTCTAGTGACCCTTGAAGGAGCCTTAAGTATTGTTACTTATGCGTGTAGACATTTTATGTCACTTACCCCCTGCCGTGGTCCTGCGTAGCAGGGCTGGCTGTCTCACCCTTGCTTACCTGCAGCATGGAGCTCCAACTAAGGGAAGCGTCATGGAGAAATACCAGAAGGGGTCAAGTGATTGGTTGCTCAGCTGTTAAGTAGCCCAAGTTTGGACTTGGTATTAAATTTCGTAAGAAAAGCAGCTGTTTGGTGTTTCAGTGGGGGTTAGGGGTGTTAAGTGGCGCACTGGTTCTCTTTGTTTCCCCAGGCTTTGAGTGGGCTGGGGGTCCTGACTCCTTGGGAACTGAGGCACCACAGTGGAACCCAGTGTCCTCCTGGGCTCCCACACCACCCCTTCCCGTGTCCGCCACTACACAGTGGCTTCAGAAGGAGAAAGTCACTAGGACGGCGAGTGAGAGTGAATGAGAGGCACAGTTGGCGGATAGAGGTTTAATGGGGGAAGGAAGGGGGTGGGGATAGGGTGAGGAGCGGGTACAGTTGCAGGGTCCCTAGCCCTCCACTTTCACTACCGCTGGGGTAGTGAAAGGATCAGGGGAGCTAAGGGTCCTGGCTGAGGACTTGGAAGGCTTAATTGGGGAGGGGGCGGGATGTAAAGGTGGGGCCCCTCAGGAGCGACAGCTCCGCCCCAACAGGCAAGTTTCATCCTTTCTGGTAAACAAATGACTGAGAGGAAACCCTCGCTGGGGATGAGAAACGCAGCGACTTTGGCCAGCACAGATCTGGGTCGTGGAGGGAGGAAAACCCCTTCCCCGAGCTCGGGGTCTGCCTCCACCCAGGATGCGCCGGCAATGTGGGTTCCGGGCTGCGGGGGAGGGGGCTGCAGCAGGGCATGCGCCCTGCAGGAAAAGTCACCACCCACGAGGCTGGGGAGAGCTCAGGCTGGGTCGGTGAACATGAAAATATATGTAAGTGACTATGCAAATGAGCAGCATATTTCTTTTTTTTTTTTTTTTCTTTTTGCGTCAGCAGCTTGGGCACTTTTTCCAGGCGACAGCAGGGGTTCGCGAGAGCACTCCAGCAGCAGGGTTGGGGATGTGGGGCCAGGGAGGGGAATAGGGAGGGTTCCGGCACCGAAGGGAAGGGCGGCAAGGCTCCCAGCCCTTCCGCACCAACCTGACAGGATGGGGCGGGGGCTGGGGACCGCTCCCCATCTTTCAGAACTTAGGAGGCTACACGCAAGAGGCCGAGAATCCTATTACTTAGGGATCTCCCCCTTCTTCAAGATGACCTGTCGCTGCCAGGGCACGAGCTTGGCCTCGTCGTAGCCCAGTGTCCGCAGCTTCTCCGACTGTTCTTTCGCCCTCTGTATTTCCTCCATCTTTTGCCGCTCCTCCTCTTTTCTGTTTATGGGTGGCAAAACTCAGAGACGCCTGGGGCCAGATACTGGGGCAGCCCAGACACCGGGATGGCAATGGGAGGGATAGAGGGAGGGAGCTAATGAGGATAGAGCCTACACTGTCTAGGACCCAGGGCTTCCATGTCGTCATGTTGGAGTTAGAGGGATACACGGAGGAGGCTGAAGTTGGATTATTTTTGTACAAGAATGTTACTGGAGGGCTGGAGAGATGGCTCAGCGGTTAAGAGCACTGACTGCTCTTCCAGAGGTCCTGAGTTCAAATCCCAGCAACCACATGGTGGCTCACAACCATCCGTAATGAGATTGGATGCCCTCTTCTGGTGTGTCTGAAGACAGCTACAGTGTGCTCATCAATACAATAAATAAATAAATATTAAAAAAAAAGTTAAAAAAAAAAGAATGTTACTGGAAAGAGGTGCTGGTCATAAGGTGGCCCCGTGTGAGGATCGAATGTTACAGAGTTCACAGGATCCATGACAGGAGCCCTGTCATCGGAGACAGGACCTGAATTGTTAGGAAGCTGTCAATCTAAATGTCCAGGGAATAGGGTTGAGGTGCTGGGGGATCTCATTACTGGGGGACAGGCCATCGAGTAGCTAGGGACAGGTGTTCTGGACATAAGGCTAGGTACTGGGAGTGTAGCTCTGTGGCAGAGTGCTTGCCTACAGTACTCAAGGTTTGAGTCCCAACTCTGAAAAAGCATAAGGGTAGATATGCTCTGTCCACTGGGTTGTTACTAATCCTATTTGGTTATGGAACAATCAAAATGTTCAAATTGGCATGCACATGATATTTTGAAAACTAAAATTTTTTAAGGAAAAACATCTCATATATATATATATGAATGATTGTGTGTATCTGTGTGTGGTGTGTGTGTGGGGGGGGAGGGGTCTTGGTGTATTGCAGGCTAGCTTCAAGCTTGCTGTGTTGACAAGGCCGACTTTGAACTGATCCTCCTGTGTGCTGGAATTACACACGTTGGCCACCACTGCAGGAGTTTTGTTTTGGTTCCTTTGTCTTCAATTTCATTTAGTTGAATGTGTGTGGGTGTCTTGCCTGCATGCACATCTATACACCACATATGTGCCTGGTGCCTAAGGAGGCCGTTGGATCCTTTAGAACTGGAGTTACAGATGGTTTGGAGCTCCCTGTGCCTCCTGGGAGTTGAACCTTAGTCCTCTGGAAGAGCAGTGTGTGTTTTTAACCACTGAGCCAACTTTCTAGTTCCAGGGCTCCAGATTTTTGTAACACTGGAGACTGAACCCAGGGCTCCCAGCATGCCAGGTGAGCACCCTACAGATTGAGCTATATTCTTAGCGCCCATCAGTAACATTCACACTGAAATACTGAAATAATAGTTTTCATACACTGCGTTAAAAGTATTAAGATTAGATTTACCTGTATCTTTTCAAATATCTTCAGTGTGGCTATTATGAAATTTAAAATTACATATGTGGGCTTGCTATATTTCTATCTATGACAGCACCAGGCTAGATTCCTATGAACAGAAATTAAGTTGAAAGGAAGACATGGATGATCGAGCTTATTGGTCCTGGAACTGTCCTTGGAGCTAGAGAGATGACTCATCTGTGAAGATTGTGTACTAACTACTCTTCCAGAAAATACAAGTTCGATTCCCAGCACCCACATTGGGTAGCTCATAACCATTTATAACTCAGCTCCGGGATCTTACACCTCTGACCCCCGCAGGCACCTGCACTCACATGCTCACACACATACACACACACACACACACACAAATTTAAAAAGGAAAAAAAAAACCAGCACCGTAGGATAGAAAGGATAAGGGTTGTTTGTTTGTTTTGAGATGAGTTCACATGTAGGTCAGGTTAACTGTGAGGTGACTGTAAGCCAAGGATGATCTTGAACTCCTAATCCTCCTGCCTGTACCTACCAAGGGGACTACAGGGATGTGCTAACCCACTTGGTGAAATGCTAGGCTACTAGGACATGGGGTCTGGGTAACTTAAGAATGTAATCAGAGCATCAGAGCTAGGCTTTGAGGGACAGGTGCTAAATAATTAAGGGCCTTGTGTCATTGGGAGCTGAAAGGTTATGGTACCAGGTCTGAAGTAATAGGCTGCTTGAAGAAGCAAGGGGACAAACCTCTGGGGCTGGGTGTAGGAAGAGGTGGCAGGTTTGAACCAGGACCATACTTACCGCTTGTGCTCCCTGGAAAGAGAAAGACACAGTGTTAGATGGCCTCACACCCTCCAGGACCGTCAGGACAGATGTGATGCCAAGCCTTCTCCACCACTCACCTCTCCTCCTCCAGCTTCTTCCGAAGAATGTCTCGTCTCCAGGCAGGCAGGCTGGCCAGCCGGGCCTCCTCCTCTTCCTCCTAAAACACAACCACAGCTTCAGGACCAGCTTGGCCTGAGATTTCCTCCAGATTGGAGGCATGCAAATCCAACCCAGGGGATATGGAGAAGTCAGGGATAGCAGAATGTAGATGTGTTTGCCAGAAAAAGACCCTTTTTTTTATGGCCTCCTATGGTACAATCTGACAATGGTGCTTGGTGAGGGCCTGTGTAGACGGGGCCTCCTGCTCCCCAGTGACCCCAACCAGTTTGTACAGGTGGAGCCATATAAATCAGAAGAGGTAAAAAAGAAGACAGAAAAGTAACTGGATCCTTATTTCCCACAAGGCTGGTCCCCAGATCTGTCTCCTGCATTTCTAGGCAGATGTAGGCTTGTGCCACATACTTGGGCAGCTCAGGAAGGCCCAGGCTGCCTCTGGCTCCCCTGTAGAAGACCTGCTGGCCCACACTTGCTCCTTTCTTAGTGGCACGGGGAGGTTTCACAACTATGGGGCTATAATGACATGGGGAGAGGGGTACCAACACAGCCTATAACAGTGTTTTTATTCCTTCCACGTTACAGAAGAGGTGGGGGGGGCTGTGCACATCACACACCACACAGAACACTGCACAGGTGGCCACGGAGGTAGCAAAACCCAGAGATGGAGAGATAGAACCCCACTTCTTCAGGAAACCAGCGTCCCTTAGCTCAGAATGCTTCTGCTGTCTGGCTTCACAGAGAGAAACACCTGACTTGCCCTCTGCAGACTCACAAATGCCTTCCTCCCTCCTAAGGACTTCAAAGGTTCCAAAGAAGCAAACTTCTTGAAACCCTGCTTCTTTCTGTCTCATTCTGGCCTCTAAATGTCAGACAGGCATCCTAGGCACAAGACTAAACTTTAAATTTGCTATCAGATGTCAAAGAGTTCTGCCTCCTTCTCCTTCCAAAAGGAGAAGCTTCGGTCAATATAACGGCAAATGGCCTCGTTACTGAATTCGCCCATCTCAGACACCAGCTCCAGGGGCTCTTCAGTTGGGGGTTCTGGACTAGGCAGGTCTGAGGTTGGAGGAAGTATAGCGGGAGGCAGTGGTGGCGCAGGGGTTGGGTCCTCTGATGGGTCCTGTGATGGAGCGGATTCTTCAGTGGGCTCCTTCTCTCTTTCCTCTTTTTCTTCTTCCTCCCCTCTCTTCTCCCTGTCTTTCTCTTCCTCTCTCTTCTCCTCTTCTTCCAGTTTTTCCTTCCCTTCCTCCTCCTCTTCCTTCTCCTTCTCTTCCTTCTCCTTCTCTTCCTCCTCCTCCTCTCCCTCCTGGTCTTGCTCCTTCGCCTCTTCTTTCTCCTCCTCTTGGGTCTCTTCTGGAGCCGGCTCAGACTCGGGGCTGTCTCCGAAGAATTGGCGCCTGAGGTCTTCAAAGCCATCGTCCCAGCTACGCGTACCGGCCTCCACCTCCTCAAGCACTGCACGGTGGAACTGGCGGATAAGCTCCCACGGGTGGCTGCCCAGACGGTCGAACATCTCGTAGCACAGCAGGTGACGGAATTTCCGTTCCTCTCTGCTCAGACCCATCTCCAGCAGTTGGAAGTAGCCTAGCATGAAAAGATCCAGGGTGAGACTGTCGTAACTCCGCGGAGCGCCACTGTCTAGTGGTGGCAGGAAGTGCTCGGGCCAGTACAGACCATGTGTAAGCTCTGAGCCTGGTGCCCGGCGCGCCGGCACCTGCCTTAGCAGGCTCCTCCAGTGGCCCAGCAGTTTGCCCACCACCTGTCGCTGCTTTAGCAGCTGTAGCAGCCGCTCTTCAGGGCCATGGTCCGAATCCTCACCAGCTGGTTGCTGCTGGAGAATGTCTTCTGCTTCTGGGAGGGGACCGGCGCCGGAGGCCACAACCCGGGGCAGCAGTCTGCGCAGGCGCGCTTGGGCATGACGCCCGGGTCCTTGGAAGGTCCACTTGCGCCAGTGCTCCAGGAAGAGGTAGACGATGCGCTCCTTGCGCATGTCGATGTAATCCTGGACGCCAGGCAACTCGGTGGAGAGCGGCGGCCTGCTAGCCAATTGCTCAGGCTCCGGAAGAGCTTCCTCCTGGTGCCATAGTTCCGATGAGTCCCAAATGTCCAGGGGCTCCTCTGTAGCCCACAGGCCATTGGCGATGGCTCTCGGCTCACTAGAACCGACTGCCACGTAGTCCTCCTCGAGGATGGGCTCCCGGTCCGGGGTGGTGGAGGGATGAGAGAGCTTGCGGCGCAGGCTCTGCGTGGGCGCTGCGCCCTGGGCGCGCCGTTCGTACGCGGCGCGGAGGTCCTGTACCGAGACGCCACATTCAAGGATCTCCCGTGCCACCGCTTCCCGGCACCAGCTGAGCGAATGAGAACGTCCCAAACAGAGTGGTCCAGGCCTTGAGGGTGCGTCTGGCAGCGGCGCCAGCGGTTGGCCAGTGTCTGCAGCTAGCAGCTCCGCCAGATGCGCGGGCCGGCCGCCCAGCGCGGCCAGCAGCGTGGCCATGCTCTTGAGCAGCGTGGAGATCTTGCTGCACCAGGCCGGCAGGTTGGGCGCGTGGCCGTGCATGCGGCGTGGGTCGACGGTGAAGCGCGGAGCCGACAAGGCGGCCGAAATCGGTAGCAGCTGCTCCAACTCCAGTTCTAGCTGCTCCAGGCGAGCCTCCAGTTTCTTTGCCTTGTGCAGCACCTGAAGGTTCTCAATTTGCTGTTCGATGCGGAGGATATCGGCCTCAGTCATGAGTTCGCCAAAAGGCCCCAGGATGGCGTTGTGTTCGCGGGAGTACCTCCAGCCCTCCGGGGGGTAGCAACAGGAGCTGGCAGCGGTTAGCTAATGCGGGGAAGACAAAAGAGGGGAGGGGGCGCGTCTCCCTCTGGCCCAGCTCCCGCAGCAGAGCCGGCGACCTTTTGCTAGTCCTGGGTGGTGTAATGGCTCCGTTGGGCTGCGTTTACAAGGATTGGCCGCCTGGCTGGCGGAGAGATTGTACTGCAGTGAGGCTTCGGCTCCCGACTCTAGGCAGTGGTCACTTTGGTTGCTGGTAGAGGGCACTGGATGGGGCTGCGGTGCTGCCTGAGGCAGGAAAAGCAGGCCTGCAGACGGGGCTCCACGCCTGGCGTGGTCGCTCATTACACCACCCAAAGAACATGCGAAAGGCATTGAAGCTGAGAGAGGCACAGAGGCCTTCCCCTAACTGACCCGCAGCCTGCTATTTCCAAGCTAGACCCCAGCGCGTCTCTCCTGTCACTAGATCACAGAGCCTTTCTCAGGCTTTCTGTGTGGTCCAGGTCCGGCCTAGTCCAGTGGTCAGTGTTTCACATGCCCAGATGAAAGCCTTCCCCTCTGTCTGTCTCTCTCCCTTCCTCCCTCTCTTCCTCATCTCTCTCTTTCCCTCTCCTACTCCACTCGTAAAGAGACTCATAAAAGTTACAGTTGACCCCACTTTCCCAATGAACTACTCCCAGCATGCTTAGGGGCCTAAATCCCTTTCAGGCAGCTAGCCCAAACCTGTATCCGGACTCCCACAAGCCACCACACTCTGCAGGGTCACCCCAGAGACATATCCGCTGTGACTTTCTGACCAACCCATTCTTCCCGCAGCCTCTCTCCTCACCCCCACACTCTTCCTAATCCACTCCTGTGTATCTTCCGTTCCCATCTCACCCTGGGCTACCACATCACCACACTTTATGCTGTCACCACCCCCAACCCGTAACTGTCAACCTGTTGGTTGATTGGTGCCTCAGTCTGCTGTTCCCGACCCACCCAGTGTCTTCCAAAGCTCAATTTTCTGTTTCCCCAAGTTGTCACTGTCACATCATTGGGACACTTACTTGCTTGTTCACACACACACACACACACACACCCCTACCCCTCCACAGCAACCTTGAGAGCAGGCTTTGGTACATTCATTGTGAACCCTCAGAGGACACAACCTCAGTACACACTACATGGCAGTCAGGGAACATCCGTTGGATAACCAAATCATCTTACAGATGTGGAAGGTAAGGCTGAGCAAGTCTCAGCAACAGGACCAGGAAGGAGCTCAAGTCCGTCTGGATGCAAAGAAGGCCTCTTTTGGCCACTCGGTGTGGATCCACCCAGGAGCTTGTTAGAAATGCAGAATCTCAACCTTTGACCCCAAAGCACAATATGCTCTTTAAAAAGGCCCCTGGTGACTTGAAGGCACATTCGAGTTTGATAAACACTGACAGCTCACTCCAAGGGAACCGCTAAAAGACTGAGACCAATATATGTAGGGTAACCTATATTCCTGCTTTTCTCCAAGGGTTAATGGACTTTGCTGGAAGTCAAAGGGTCAACAGAGGCTGAGAGGTGACATGGGAAACAGGCTGTAGGCTCTTAGTGCAGACCCCAGGGCTGTCTAGGAAGCCCTGCCCACCCACCTTCCTCCGCTGCTCCTCTTCCTCCTGCATCTTCTGCTGCATCTTCCGGACCATCACCTGGCGCTTCCACTCCGGGATGGGTCGGCCCTGCTCATCAAGTGTGGGGATAAGGGCCTCCACATCCAGATGCACTCCTGGTGCGGGGGTGGCAGGTGGTGCTGGCACTACGCTGCCATTGAGCAGTGGCTGAGGCCCAGAGGCTGGTGGGGTGGGGCTCCGAGCCCTAGATGGCGCAGGTGACACCGGAGGCTGTGGTGACGGCTGTGGTGACTCAGGCTGCCGGGAGAAGCAGTTGGGCTGAGTACTGGGCAGGCACTGGGAGCCCGGGCGGGGCACCCGGCCAGTGCCTACCTGGGAGGCTGGCTGCCCACTGCCTGAGAACACTGTGGTCAGCCCCTTGCTCTGTGGTGTCGGCTTCAAGCTCTTCCCTGCCTTTATCTCAGCCAGCAGCTCTGAGTTATCGCCTGTCGGGGACATCATGTTGAAAGATTTGGTGCCTGTTCACAGAAGAAGGTGTGCTCAGTTGAGAGAAGGGTACCATTCATGTTTCCCTCCTGCCCCCAAGGTCCCCTCTCCAAACCAGATGGGTGGGGCCCACCTTTGGGCCCAGAGGAAGCTCTCCAGATCCAGGGATACCGAAGGTAGCTTTCAGGGCACCCAAAGGTGGGCCATCAGTTCCCAGTCCATGGTGACCCCACCAAGTCTTACTCACTGGGCGTACGGCCCCCACCTAGAGGCCCCTGGGAGTTCATGGTGGCTCTTGGGCCAGCCCTAGGGACTCCAGCAGATGTCTGCCCACCATCGACTGCCCAGCTCCAAAGCACGGACCTGACTAGCCACCCAACCTTTGTCCCAGGTTTTCTGGCTCAGCCCCACTAGGGCGGAGTCTCCCTATGGCCCTCTCCCTTCCTCAGCAAAGCCAGTGACCCTTGGACTGAGCCAGCTGGAGCCTCCAAGGCCATAAGAGACTCAGGACCCTGGTGTGCCACCCAGCTGGACCCTCCCTGGTCCCACACCCACAGACAGACAGCAGACATACTGACTGCAAGCAGAGCATACATTTATGGCAAAGCAACTGCGCAGCCCTGGGGGACCTTGGAAGGAGGAGCTTACTGAGGACATGGGAGAGGGCACAGGAAGAAGGGCCAGGCCAAAGGCATGCAAATACCTGGACAGAGTTTGCATTTTCCAGCAGGGCTGGCAGAGGTGACTGGATGTCAGAGGAGCACTTGGGGAGGACCATAGTGCCCCAGATCCGGGCAGGAATAAAGTTAGATTAAAGGCCCTTAGATACCAGGGCTGGTGATCCTGAGCACATCCCAAAGAGAAGGACAGCGTGCGGCCGGCTCCTTAACTTAAGCAAAGCTGGAAGCCAGGCACTGGATGCTGAGATGCCGTGGGTGGGTGCTCTCGGGGGATCAGGTCCTCTCATCTGCTGGCCCCTAGCAAGCCCTTTCCTCAGTCCCAGGCCCATTCTGCCTACTTTTCTGGGCAAGCCACCTCCCCAACCCCTCGCCTCAGCCACGAGCCCGCGAGCCACCGCAGCTACTCACTCTTCCTGTATCTCAGGACTCTCACTTCTAGGAACGGAGAGGAGAGAATTGACAGAGAAGTTAGAGGAAGGGGGGGTTGGGGTGAATCAGGGACAGCAAGAGGGCCAGGGAGGGCAGGAGGGGGAGAAGAGGGGTGGAGCTCTCCTGCCCTTGTGACCCTGGCTCAGGCCACTCTGGGGCCCCACAAGGGTGGTCCATCCAGACCTCTAAGGGAGGCCATCTTGGCCCTAGGGTTGGCTGGAGCAGCCAGAGTCTATTTTCCTTTTGTCCCTAGTATGGTCTGCAGAGGAAGGAGAGTTCTGTCAAGCTAGAGTTGGACAGAGGAGAGCTTTTCCAGAGGCTCACGCTACCACAGGCTCCATAGGAGCTGCTCTGGGCCTGGTCAGAGAAAAGAAGCTGAGGCTGGAACCTCGAGTTTGGATGGGGGAACCAGAACCTTCCAGGATCCCTGGCAGAAAGCACAGTGTCCAGCTCTCCAGCTCTCCAGTTTAACTTGTAAGCAAGGATGCGAAGCCAGGAGTGGAGAGTGTGCCTAGCATGCTCGAGGGGCGCTCTGGGTTATCTTCCACAGTCACCACGCGCGCGAACACACACACACACACACACACACACACACACACACACACACACACACAC
>NW_021620991.1:3444435-3490824 GCF_004785775.1 Grammomys surdaster | reverse complement strand
CACACACACACACACACACACACACACACACACACACACACACACACGAAAGCCTGATGGGTTGCTGGGACTTGGTCTTACTCTGCCAAGCACAGCTGACCAGTAAGAGTCCTGTCAAGGCTGAGAAAAGCTCAGGGGGTGTGCTTAGCTCGAAGGATCAGGAGTTAGAGGTTAGAAAGTAGACTAAAGATGCAGGGCACAGGAAGAAAGGAGCAATCAGAAACATCAGCCACCAGAGGCGGGAGGCTCGCCCTAGCTAAAAAAGAGAAGGCCTAGAGAAGACAAGTGCCTCGCCAAAAGCCACGCTCAGCCCAGTCCTGTCGTGGGACTGAAGCAACTCAAAACTTTCTACCCCTTATCAACAACAGGGTATGGTCTGGAAAAAAAAAAAGAGCCCAGAAGAAGGAAGAAGGACCAGGAGCGTCGCAGCTGGGGAGGGGGCGGTCTCTGGTTTCCCTCCCCCTTTACGCTGGCGCCGCCGCCCCCACCCCGCATCCCGCCCCTACTCACTGCTAGTAGAAGACGAGGAACGACGCTGCCCGCAGGCTGCACCCGCGCCCTCGATGGGCAGGGGTGGGGCGGGTGGCGGCGAACTCAGGGCCTCAGGCAGCGGCGGCGGCGGCGGCGGGGGCGGCAGCTCCCTGGACGCTCTGGAGTCCGCTGAGCAGCCGTTATGCACGTGGTTCCCGGGGAGTAGCGCCGCCTGCGGGGGAGCAGAGGGGCCGGAGAGTGAGGAGCTTGAGACAGGGCTCGATCCCGCGCAGCCCGCGGGTGCGGGCTGGTGGACACGCACCTCCTCGCTGTGGGCCATGCCCGGGCGTCCGGCCAGCGGCTCCCCCGGGCTGCGGCCCAGCTGGTGGTAGTAGTCCCCCGTGCTGGGCTGTTTACTGAACGAGCGCTGTTTGCGGTCGGAGTCCTGCCTGCGCAGTCCGGTGTTGTGCCTGCGCGGCTCCGCGTCCTGCCTGAACGGCAGCTCCGAATCCTGCCTGAGCAGCCCCGAGTCCTGCCCGTGTAACCCCGAGTGGCCGTCGCCGGAGCTCGGCTGAGGGAAGACAGTGGTGGATGATGCTCTCGGCCCGGGTGTCCTTCGCGCCTCCCTCCCTGCTCTTTGCCTGGGGGGGGCTCGCGGCCAGCGGCCGTCGGGGGGCGCAGCTGGCCGCGTCCCTGGGCCCCCCAGTTTTCCGTGCAAGATGGGGCAGGGGGCGAAGGGACCTTGGCAAAAAGGGCCGGCTCACAGGGAGGGGTCTGGGTTAGGGCCAAGGGCACAGGGGGCCCTACTGAGGCCAGAAGGGGCGGACCCAAGGGCGGGGTGGCCCAGCCTGGACGCCAGGGGGAGCCTGCGCTGGAACAGCTCCCACTTAGCCCGCCCCGAGGGCTCGGCTGCACCCTACTAGCTGCTCCCCAAGCCGCGCGTGAGCGCACGAGGCTCCTAGAAGCCTTTCTGGCGGGGGTCGCGGCCTGGAGGGGTCCCTGTCTAGAGCAGGTACCCAGGGACGCTTCTGCTTGCTCTTGGGGCCCACAGCCTGGGGCAGCTCCTACCTGCGGCTGTTCCGGTGGCCCCCGCTGTGCACCTGGCGGCGGGGGCGGCACGGACCCGACACCTGCGTTACCTGATCCTTCCTCTCAGGTTACAGCCCGGCCCGCACGCTGCCCGCCTATGAGCTCAGCCGGCCTGACATCACCCAGGGTCCGCCAATCCCAGGCTCAACCCCCAAGCAGGCAGGGGTGTCACGGAGCCCCACCGCGCTGCCACCCGCCAGGGGCGGCTCCGCCCCCTGCACTTCTTTTCCCACTAGTCCGGAGTACCCTGCCTTTATCCTCCCCGCCCTCACTCCTTTGCCCGGACCGCAAGAGGGCCTGACCTCGGACAGTGAAACTGCTCATTTTTGTCCACCCACCCCTCCATCCAGGTCGCGCCCTGGCCTTTCCCTCCCGCTTCTGGAACCCACTGCTATCCATGTAAACGACACCACACCCGGGCCCAGGCCTCAAGTTTCAAGTGTGGCCGGGTGGGCTCGGGTGACAAAACCACTTCTCGCTCCGTTGCTCCCCGCTAAGGCCTGCACTGGGCGAGGGAGAAGAGGGGTTGTGGCCAAAGACCAAATGACCAGGTGGGGGCTGTCCCCTTACCCAGACCTACGCTCGTGCCTCTCTACTGTGGCCTCAGACCCTCCGTCCCCACGGGACAAGGTTCACGTGACAGGAAACACAACACGCCGGATTTGTTTTCTGGGTCAGCCAGCCCCCTCGGCACCCACTAGAGCCACAGAGGTGTACACCCCTCAACCCAGTTCTAACTGACAGTTTAGTCACCCACGCCTGAGGGGGCAAGGGACGCAACTACACACAAAGGGCCCTTTGTGGAGCCTATTAGCGCCTGCACTTCTGCACGAACACACCACAGAGGGGCATGGGGAAGGCCTGGCACTCGGGCCTAGTGGTGGGGAGTGGGAAGGATTTGGGGCAAACCCCATAGGCTTCGAAAGCAGGGATGGTCTTTACCGATCCTACAATTTCGATCCGGCTTTCTTTCTCTCCTCCAGATTGGGGGAAAAAATCTGGCAGAGTTTGGTGCACGGAAGGGCAGTAAAAGGGTGGTGTGGAGTCCCTGTGAAGGCTGTCCCTCCCATACCGCCTCCGCCCCTTTGGCCTTGTGACCTGGCTCACCTGTGCAAACTGATGGCTCAGCTCCACCTTGGGGTGGCATGCCTTGGGCTGGGGAGAGAATTGCAAGGTCTGGCCTCTGGCAAGACTTTATGGGTTTGCCACCCTACACCTGGCCACCTGTGGTCCTGGGTTGTCCCCTTACCTCTCCCTCTGACGAGTCTTGCTTTGGGTCTCCCTGCTATTGCATCTGACCCTCCTCTGCTCCCCAGCTTTAGCCAAAAATCCAAAGGCCTCAGATGTTGTAGTCCCTCACATCAATCCACCCCTTCCAAAGGGTTTCCTTTTTACACGCAAGCTCCTCCACCCACCCAGGGGTTATGGAGTGGGAGGAGTGTTAGCATTGGAGAAAACCTTTTATATCCAGGGGAAAGGAGGAGCCAACCTCAGCTTCTAGCCCCCTAGCTAGGGGGCTAATAGATAGCAGAACCAACTAGTGCTCAATGTCTTCACCACTGTCCTAGCAAGTCAAACTCCCAGAATGCTTCACCTGAGGAAGACACCTCAGGTACCACTTTCCTTTCCTTTTGTTACTTTGTTTTGTTTGGTTTTGGAGAGGGTCTCTCCTCTGTGTAGCCCTGGCTGTCCTGGAACTCATTCTGTAGAGCAAGCTGGCTTTGCCTCTACCTCCCCAGATTAAGGGCGTGTGCCACCACGACCTGGCTCAAGTATCCTTCGTGGGGTGCTTTTCTCTACCTGAGTCCTGCACTGCAAGTATTCGCAACATCTGCATGCCTTTTCTGCTAACTCCACGATAGCCCTGACACTCTGTGTAGGACATGCCACAGCTCCTCAGACGCCTTGACTATCTGGATCTGAGTTCCTTCAACCTCAACTCCTTAGAGTTGACTATAATGGTGACCTTGTCCCTACACCATCTCCAATGGTCAGCCCTGAGCTCTCATGGACCTTGCTAGGACCTTCAGTTCTCAAACTTACCCTGGGCCCAGGAAGCCCCATTTATGACCACAAGTCAACCAGGCCAGTTCCCCACCAGCCCAATCCCCAGTCAGCCCAGCCCTATTGTTAGCCAACAGTGCGAGTTTTCTAACCTACCTCCTTCTTGAGCGAATCCACCTCCACGTGGCGAAGCTTGTTTTTGGTCTGCATGTAAATGTTATCCAAATGCAGACCCACGGGGGGATCGGGAGCTGGGTAGCCTGGTGGAGGTGGGGGCGGCTGCGTGCCTGGGGGTGGTGGCGGCGGCGGCGGAGGGAAGCTTGGTGGTGGTGGTGGAGGTGGCAGTGGCGGTGGCGGCTTCCCTAACTTGCCCCGAGGCAAGCTCGGCTCTGGGTTCAGCATGTCCATGTAACTCTGTAAGTCTGCAGCTCTTGCACCTGGAACTCCTGCGGGGGCAGAAGGGTGAGGCAGAAGAACAAACAGAATGTTTAAGTTTGCTGAATGCACCCGAGATCCAAGCTGTCTCAACCGCAAACAGCTTATCCAGCGGCCAAACTGGAGCCACTGCATGGTATGTCTTGCTGTGGCCTCCCCAGTAGGCTGGAGGATGACACTCTCAGGTTTCAAGGGGACACTTTACAAAGTTTTGGCTTCCAGGGTCCTGTGGAGGAAGACCACCTGGCAGGGGCCAGGCAGGGCCCGCAGTCGGGATGGCTACACTCAGGCAGCTCCGCGGGCCCTCTGGTGGTGGGAAGCGGACACTGCAAGTGGTTGGACTTGTGTTCAGGGTGTGGTCAGTGTGTACTCACATGCCTGGCTCTGCGTGCCGGCTTTTGTTATGTGTGTCTTTAACTCTGTATTTACATGTGTCTGTGTTGGACTGGGTGACTTTGGGTGTGGGTGTCCATGTTTGCAATAGGGAAACGGAAGGCTTCTGTTTGTGCACAATATAGGTGTATGTATGCATACTACCTGCGTAAGTGTGTACATGTGCTTGCGACCGCTTACGTGTATACTCTGCACGCCTGTCCACATGTGCACCTTTGAGTTGGGTAGCTTAGAACCGAGGTCCCTGAGTCATGTGCTGGGCACGTGCAGGCTTTGTGACAGGAAGCTTATTGGATTAGACAAGACATTGGTACAGACAGACAGACAGACAGGCCCCGGCTTTGACTTGTCTCTCTGCTCTTCCTCCTCTTCCTACCATCCACTCACCTCGAGTTGAGCGCTGACCCTTGGTGCTGGAATGGCTGGAGGAGCAGGAGTCGTAGTTGGAGAGGGTGCTGGTGGGCGAGCCAAGGTCAAAGTTCAGTGGCTGGACCGACATGGTGGTGTTGGGCGAGGACATGCCCGAGTCGGGTTGCTTTGTCTCCAGGTCCATGGATGGATCCCGGGACAGGACTCGGTGCTCCAAGCTCTGAGGGAAAAGGAAGGAAGTTTTGGGCTCCAGGGTCCTATGGGGATAACCTCCAGACCGGGGCTCCTATCTCTGAGTCCTCCCTGAGCAACCTGCTGAGCCACTTCCTGATTTCTGCACCATTTCTGCTTCTTCTTAGAACAGGAGTCAAGAACAGATCCTCCCAGTTACACTTCAGGCCTCAGGGAAATGCCCACCTGGCTCTCCCCATGCTGAGGAAAGTGGACACTTGGGAAGGGGGGTTTGGCCTGTACCCCAAAAGGATACAGCCCTGCACCTGCCTCTCCCCTCTAATCAGAGGGCAGAAGGCCATGGTTCCTATGCATCTGTGGGCAAAGGACCCCAAGGGCTGCTACTGCAGGAAGAGGAAGGATATACTCAACTTCCAATGCCTGGCTGCAACCTAACTTGCTTGACCTGCCAGCTGCCTACCCAAGACCAGTGCACCTCCTGATGGTGCTGGAGGGAAAGGCTGGGCCCTAGATAGGATGTGGCAGCTGCCAAGTCCTTCATCCTCCCTCCCGCCAGCTGGGCCTCTGTGTGCAGGCCTGCCCCTCCTGCTGGGAGCAGGTCAGAGTGAGGGGCCCACTTACATTGCCCATGCTGTCCCTGCTATCGGCAAGCCTGCTCCTCCTCCTCCTCCTCTGTAGCCTCCTGCCCACAGCTACTCCTCCCTGCCCCTTGCCCCTCCCTGCCTGAGAAGTGTCACAGGCCCCCTGGGAGAGGGAAGCAGGCTGGCACCAGGTAACGGCTCAGCAGCCATGCTTATTGGCTCTGTAATTAGTGTTTGCCTTTTCTGGGCCAGCTACCTCGGTGGTTTGGATCTGTCATTGCTATTGCTGGGCCTGCCTGGGTGAGAGGCCAGATCCTGCTGCCTACCCCATCCACTTCAAGGGGTTCAGGCCCTGTTGCCTACCCTGTGAAGGAAAGGGGAGCCCCAGAAGATGACTTGAGGTGGCGGGGAGAGACAACCTGCAGGTGCTCTTTTCTTGACTGGCACTAGGGGGCAGCATTGGGACCCAGCCCTGATTTCTGTAGACTATGGAAGCTAGACCGACCGGCACAGGCTTTGGATCCTGGACTAATACCTTTAATTTCCCGTCCCCTACTATGCTATGGGATTATGAGCATATTATGTGCCAGTATTTTCTGTGCCTGAGTGGCTTCATCTGTAAGTGGGAATAACAGTGTTTGCAAAGGTGTTAAAAGTTGGTGACAGACCACTGCATGTCACCTAGTACATGCCTTCATCATGAAGTGCCAATCATAGGCAAAGGTGAACTAGGTCACACCTGTGGAGCACAGGTCAGAGAGCCTACCAGTGTCAGGATTCAGTAGGGGCTTATGGCTGAACCAGCACCAGGAGCTGGAACAGGACCGGCTCTCAGGAGGTACCTGGGGGCCCTGGGGCTACACACTTGCATCCTGAGAACAAAGATACTCTTCTGGAAGGACCTCACTCCTGGTCCAGATAGAGACCTCTCAGCGTCCACCCCTGCTGTATGCCCTGTGATGGGATAGCCATGACCTTATTCTGGGAGACCTTCTCTGGACGTTCATCTCCTAACCTTTCAGCCTGCTTGCCCCTAGACCCTGCTGTACTGTTTAGATTCCTCACACGCTAGCAAACAGAGCAGGCTCATTGGTCTTCCTTCCTCCAGGCTTCCTCTGGAAACCTTTCTCATGGCTGGGCTAGCCCCTGGAGATAGCATCCCTCTGAGGGGCTCTGTGAGACCCATCCTTTTCCTCTTGTCTGCTGCCCCAAAGTGAGTATTGAATTATCTGGAACAGGGCCCTGGTATTGGGGACACCCACACCTGAGCCTGAGTCTTACTGGGCCATCTCGTGGCTTTGTAAAGCATATAATAAAATAATTTGCAAGCATATATTGGTGTTTGGTTATGAGTTAATTACAAAGTGAGCAGATGTGTACCAGTCAAGACAGGTGGCTCCTGTCAGGTGCTATAGCGCATGGCTGCAGTCCTAGCTACTTACAGGAGGAGAGACACAAGTTCAAGGCCAGTCTGGGCAACTTAGCAAGATCTTATCTCAAAGTCAATTTAAAAGGCAGATGGGGAGAAACCTGGAAGTGTAGCTTAATAGAACATCACTTGCCTAGTACTCTCAAGGCCCTAGGTTCAACCCTCAGAAAGAGAGAAAGAAGAGAGAGAGAGAGAGAGGAAGAGAAGGAAAGAGAGAAAGAGGGAGAAGGAAAGAGAGAAAGAAAAAGGAGAGAAGGAAAAGAGAAAGAAAGAGAATGAAAGAGAAAGGAGAGAGAAGGAAAGAGAGTAAGAAGCTGGGCGGTGGTGGCACATGCCTTTAATCCCAGCACTTGGGAGGCAGAGGCAGGTGAATTTCTGAGTTCAAGGCCAGTCTGGTCTACCAAGTGAGTTCCAGGACAGCCAGGGCTACACAGGGAAACCCTGTCTTGAACCACCCCCCCCAAAAAAAAAAAAAGAAAAAAAGAAAGAAAAAGAGTAAGAGAAAGAGAAAAAGAAAGAGGGAGGAAGAAAGAGAAAGAAAAAGAGAGAAAGACAGAGAAAGAGAAAGGAGATTCAGGTTATATCCATCTGTGAAATAGAACCACGACCATACCCTACAAGAGAGGTTCTGTTTAGATTTAAGTCAGGTAATACATGTGGGTGGGAAAAAGATCAACTTGGCTAGCTCCACTGGTCTGTGTCTCCCGGCCTCTGGCCGTCCTCACTCGCCAAGGCAATCAATCGCCTCAGGCAAGAGGCTTCATATCCCTGAACTTCAGCTTTCTTCTTAATAAAAGGGCAAGACACTTATTCTTAGGGTTAAATGGTAAGAAGGAATGACTCCACACCAGCTACTTCTGGGTCATACCAGGGTTTGCACCGTACGTAGGTAGCGGGAGCAGTGGGTGTGGCCATTGAACTCAGCCAAGTCGGCAGCGGTGTACCCATCGTGGTCGCGGACGTCCAGCCCGGCGCCGTTCACCGCGAGGATCTGGCAGCACTGTAGGGGGCGGAGCATGAGGCGGCGAGCTGGCTCCCTCCATCGCCCTCCCGCACTCCAGAGAAACTGCGAGGACAGCGCGCGGCCGCCAGAGGGCGACCGCGTCCCAGCCCTCGGTCCCTCCCCGACCACGCCCTTCACCCACATCCAGCCCCGCCCCTCTCGGGCCGCCCTGACCTCCAGTTCCCCGTTCTCAGCAGCGTCATGCAGCGGGGTCCCGCCCCACAGGTCCTGCGAGATCTCTGCGCCGTGCAGCAGGAGCCAGCTGAGCACTTTGGTGTGGCCGCGACTGGCAGCAAAGTGCATGGCCGTGGCGCCATCGTGGTCCTGCTCCGAAAAGCTAACGTCCGCAAAGCTCACCTGTAGGGAGGGGCGTGGCAGAGGGAGGGGCTTGCGCTGAACCCTCCTTCTGGCCCCGCCCACCCCCAGCGCTGTCCCGCCCGGTGGTCCTCAACTCACCAGCCACACCAGGACTGGGTTGTGGCCCATCTGCGCCGCGGCATGCATGGGCATCATGCCATCTTGGGCGCGCAAGTACGGATCTGCACCGCATTCCTGCACAAGGTACTTCGTCACTTCCAGGTGGCCCTCCTGGCACGCCAGGTACAGGGGCGTGGCACCGTTGTTGGTTTGGGCATTCACTCCCCTGCAAATAGGTAACACCCAGTGTGGGCTCTAGATGCCCGCTGCACTCTTGTCAAACGCCTCCTTCCCACCCTAGCCTGGCTCTCTGGAGTGCTGAAAGTGGGCAGGTGACAAAGAGGCTTTGTCACAGGTTGTCCCTGAGTTCTTTGGCTCAGTCCTACACTACTGTCCTCAGACTACTTTTCCACTTTCTGTCCCTCCTTATTTATTTATTTATTTATTTATTTATTTATTTATTTATTTTATTTTTAGACAAGGTCTTTCTAGTGAAGGCTGTCCTTCACTATGGAGGCTGGCCTCGAACTCACAAAGATCTGCTTGCTTCTGACTCTTGAGTGTTGGTATTAAAGGCAGGCATCATCGTGCTCCGCTAAAACTTATTTTATTTACTTACCTTTTTATTGGTTTTATTTTTTCCTTTTATTGAAACTGGACTCTTTTACCATAAATTATGTATTTTTTTTGTGTGGGTGTATGTGTGTGTGTGTGTGTGTATGAAGCATGGCACAAGGCAGTCAGAGGGCAGCTTTGGGGAGTCAGTTGTTCTGTCCTTCAACCATGTTGTTCCTGGGGATGGAACTTAGGACATCACGCTTGGCCACAAACCCAGCCAACACCTTTACCCTTTGTACTGTCTCACAAGCCTTAGACCCACCCTTTTGTTGGTGTCTATAAGGACATGATTACCTGGTTTCTTCTACCTTCTCAGCCACAGGAGCTATCACTGTGTACCCCCACACTTGCTGTTTGAACTCAGTGTCTCCCCATTTGAAACATTCTTTCCTCAAGACTGGGACACACCCCTCCTCCCTGAAACCTCCCTGTCCTTTCTCCTCATACCCTCTGGAGGCCCCTCCCACCTTGGCCCAGTTCCTTTGGTGGCCTGGTATGCTTGGTTAGCTATAACTGCTACTGGCCTGGGCCTCCCCCAGGAAACTGATTTCCTAGAAGGCAGGGCTGGAGGTTTTCAGTTAAAACGCAGCACGCCCAGTTAAATCTGAACTTCAGATGGACATTACGTGATGTTCTAGCCTTTGTGAAGTACTGCATCCAGGGCAACCTGGGTTTCACAGTAGATGGTTTTAATTATGTGTATGTATCTGTGTGAGGGTTTGTGTATATGAACACAGGTAGCTGCAGAAGCTAGAGGCATAAGATTCCCATAGGGTGGAATCGCAGATGGTTTTGAAACTCAAACTTGGATTCTCTGCAACAGCAGAAAACACTCTTAGCCACTGAGCTGTCTCTCCAACACCCTGAGTTTCAGTGTTAATCTTCTGGCCTCAGAGTCACTCACTATATATTGGACACTTAACTCGGAATATGGTACTAGCAGGTATATCTTTCTTTCATTTTAATTAATTAATTAATTAATTCTTAGGGTTTTTTTTTTGAAGCAGGGTTTCTCTTTGTAGCCCTGGCTGTCCTGGAACCTGTTTGTGGATGAGGCTGGCCTCAGACCCAGCGATCCACCTGCCTCTGCCTTCTGAGTGCTGGGGTTAAAGGCATGTTCCATCATGGCTCTTTTTTTAATGTTTTAAAAGATTTATTTATTTTATTCGTATGAATGTTTTGCCTATGTGCATGTGTGTGCACCACAGAGGTCAAAAGAGGACATCCTATTTTCTGAACTGGTTGTTACAGATCGTTGTGAGCCTCTGGGTGCTGGGGAATCAAACTTGGGTCCTTCACAAGAGCAGCCAGTGATCTCAACCACTGAGCCACCCCTCCACCCTGGACAAGTCCTGTTGTTATTCCTGCTTTGGAGAATGGTAAATGCGTTAGGAACACACATGTATCTGTGGGATGTACACCTGTGGAATGTGGCTCACAGCAGGCACACAGATAGTGACGTGAAGATGAGCAGGTGGGACTTGGGCTCAGTGTCCCGTGATGGTCTAGCTTTGGATTGTTACTAATCTTATCCTTGCTTCTCCAGCCCAGCCCTAGTGGGTACCAGGGATCCAGCCCCACAGCTGGAACGCCTTTAAAGAGTGCTGAATCTGCTCTGGCTAGGAGGCTGGTAAGGCCTTGGACTGCCCAGGGTGCAGTTACCAAAAAGGAACACTGGGTGGAGCCATAAGCTACTCCAGACCCATCACCTGCTCATTCAGGTCTATATACTCAAGCTCGGGGTCCATCCTGATATTCTGTGATTACATCACAGGACTCTCCAGTCTTTCAAATTCCCACCCAAAATTATCCTCCCTAGCTAAATATCCAGAGTGTCAATCGGGCCCGTTAAGTCCCTCCCTCATTTATCCAATGGTCTCCATGTTCCTCCTCCTCCTCTATCTGGCTATGCACCATCCCCTTGTCACTGCAACATGATTTAGGTCCCCACTTCTACCGAGACAAGCATGCCTTCCTTTCCTTACCCATCACCCTCTCAGAGGCCCTGCTCCTCTACCTACATCCCTGACCCCGATGGCTCTCTCCCAGGTCGTATACCTCTCCCCCATCCCCTTAGTCCCCATTTCTTGTCTCTCCTGACTCCTTCCCTGACCCTGACACGAGGCCATCACTTACTGATCTCGTGTTGAATCTGGCTCTTTAGATGTCTGGGGCAGTGAGATACCACAGCAGGCTGTCCTTTAGCGTGACACACCCATGTGAAGAGCAAAGTGAGGTGTAGGGCTGCCCACTCAACCTTACAGTGCCTTTCCAGCATGTGAAATGTTCCAGACTCAGCAACATGCACATGCACACTCACACGTGTGTGTGTGCGAGCGCTCACAAGCGTGTGCGCACATGCACACACCGAGCATCCTGGCACACTTCTTTCACTCGGAGGATCACTGAGAATCTGGACTACACAGTAAAACTCCATATCCAAAACCCTAAACTAAAATGAAATGGAAAATAAAAAACAGGTCCTGCCTGGATGATACAGGGCAGGCAAAAGACCCAGCCGTTAGCCACACACCCTTTTAAAGAACCCTGCTGGATCATGGCTCCATCCTACAATCCCAGTGCCATCCTCGCCCCCACACACTGACTGGTGTGTCAGAACGGCCTGCTGAATATTTCATGACCGACACTCAGCAGCCTGAATTATTCACCCCCCACCCCTGTAACCAAGGCATGATCAGTGCTGGGGTCCTGGGGATTAGAGGCTAAAGAGGGTGACCCTCTAGGGCTTGCTGGGTTTTTAGGGTGGGAAAGGCAGTTTACTCAACAAAGAAAGCTGGACTCACTGTGAGCCTTGCCCTTCCAGCACCTTCTAGTTGGCAGGTAGCCAGCATCTAGAAGTATCCAGCTACCTAGAAGGAACTGGGCAGCAGAAGGCATTGGTACCCACATCCTCCCGCAAGCTGCTGGCTGCCACTCCCAGCAGAGCCCTGGCAGAGAATAAAGGCACCCCATTATCACCAGCATGTCAACTTCTGCCCTCAAGACTCCTATTGAGGAGTGGGAGACGCAGGGCATGGGGCAACTCTGCTGATGGGCCACAAGAAAAGGGGCAGCCAGTTCTTGTCTTGCTTTGCATAGAGGTAAGAAAAATGCAGGCTCCCTGACTCACTGAAGAAAAGCCACAAAGCTATCCATAGACGGAAGGAAAGAGCTCAGCCTGGTCTACGTAGTGAATTCAGGGCCAGCCAAAGTTACACAGAGAGACCCTGTCTTAATTTAAAAAAAAAAGATTATTGACTGATAACAGCTATTTTTAATTGAATAGTTACTCCCCAAGCCCAGCAATTAGGGAGTTTCACACCCTCTCCCATCAGATCCTTTTTTATGGTCTTGAGGGTGGGTTTTAACACTGTTCCCCTTTCTCACAAAGGCAGGGAGAACTAAGATCATTTGATACAAAATAGACAAAGCTATGTTGTGAGTCAGCCAGAGAGAGAAAGAGAGAGAGAGAGAGAGAGAGAGAGAGAGAGAGAGAGAGAGAGAGAACGAGAACAGGTGCAGCTGTGCTGTGTCCACACCTTTCTTATCTGTCTGTCTCTGGGCACAGCCCTCTATCCTCCTCTCAGGCACCCCTTTACTAGTGAGCTCAGGTATGCATGGGCCGGGGAGTATGACAAGGGTGCAAGTCCCACCTCCCTCAAGCTGGGTCACAGTGTCCCTTTCTGGATTCTCAGATCTATGGTTGAGATGCCTCTTCTTTGTATGACAGGATGAGCCAGGACCTGTGGTCCCGCCAGACACATGGCAGGCTAGTCTGTGTGTGTGTGTGTGTGTGCATGTGCATGCACGTGCGTGTGTGTGCTTGCCTGCCTCTCCTTAGCTCCTAGACTCCACTTACTACTTCTCCCCAGTCACTGTGTAAGATCCCAGCACAGGCCCTTTGCCCTCTCCAGCCTCAGTTTCCTCCTAGGTAAGTGGGTATTACTCCTCAGCCTCTCATAAGCTTCTGTGCTCAACCTTAAAGCAGCTTGTAATGCTGAATCAAGTGTCTTCTGGGGGGCAGCGATCCTGGGTCCTCTGAACGGCCGCCCTCTCCTGCGTCTCACATACCTGGTGCAGTCTCAATCCCAAAGCCATGGTTCAGTTACTACCTCACCCGACCGGCTGAACCCTGCTCACCACCGGGGGCCCCTTCCCAGCACCTGCTCCTTTGCTGCCCACCTGTTCATTTGTGCACAGAACAGCTTCTGAAACTCTCTAAATGTTCCCATGCTGCCTCCGTGTCAGCCATGTTGGGAAAGGACAAGCTGTCTCCTGTCTCTCCTGAGACAGGGTTTCACGCACTCCAGGTTAACCTAGAACTCAAAGTGTAGTCAAGGATAGCCCTTGAACTTTTGATCCTGTGGTCACAAGCCTGGACTGCCACTCTGCTTATATGGTGCTGGGTTTGCAACCCAGGGCTTCGTGCATGCGAGGCAAGCAAGCATTCGACCACTGAGCCACACTAAAAAGATATTCATTCACTCATATTCATATTCTCTCTCTCTCTCTCTCTCTCTCAAGGTTTATTTATTTATATGAGTATACTGTAGCTGTCATCAGACATCAGACAGACCAGAAGAGGGCATCAGATCCCATTACAGATGGCTGTGAGCCACCATGTGGTTGCTGGGAATTGAACTCAGGACCTCTGGAACTTAACTGCTGAGCCATCTCTCCAGCCCCTTCTTTTTCTATTTTTATTATTTTTATGTTATGTGTATGTGTGTATACTATTTTTACTTTAAGGTTTATTATTTTTATTTTATGCGTATACGTGAGGGCCCAAATGTTTGTATGTGCACCACATGCAGGCAGGTACTCACAGAGGGCAGCAGAGGGCACCTGATACACTGGAACTTGAATTATGAGTGGTTGAGAGCCACCATGTGTCCTCTGCAAGAGCAGCCAGTGCTCTTAACCACTGAGCCATCCCTCCAGCTCCACTACCCTCCTTCTGGACCCTAACCACTGGAGTTTGAAAACTCTGCTCCAAGATATCCTGCTGCTATGAGGAGCCCTAGCAATGATCTTAGCTCAGAAGTAGTTTGTAATTTTCCTCCTGGGGAATAAAAGGTGATTTGATCAAAGAGATTATGAAAGCCACTCTGTCAGAAAAAGGAATGTAATCTATTTCTGAGGGCTTCTTAGAAATCTGTTCAAACTTATACCAGCATACAGCTAGCACTGCCACAAAACAAAACAAAACAAGGTGTGAGCAGTCAGGCTATGGTCAAGGGGAAAATTCTTACTCTTCTGCTGCCAGGAACATCTGCCCTAAGGGAGGTCAGAGAGAGTCCTCACACACAAGGTGTTTGTCCGTCACAACTCCTATTTAAGCTAAGAGCTTGGCCCAGGGAGGAAAAAACCACAGCCTTGTTTTAAGGAAGGTACCAGACCAGTTAGCTCACTGGCATCCCGGTCCACCAGCAAGCCTGGCTCATTGTCAGGTTGACAGCAATGAGAATCACCTAGGAGACCCCTCCGGTGAGATCTAAGGACGGTTACAGAGAGGTTTAACTGAGGTCGGAAGTGACCCCATGGTCTGGGGTCCTGGGCTGTTGGAAATTGGAAGAAAGTGGGGAGCCAGCTTGAGCACCACATTCACCTCTCTGCTTCCCGACTGGACATGTCACCTCAGAATTCCTACTGACTTGCCTGCCCCTCCCCTCCCCAGTAACGGACTCTTAAACTACAGGTCAAATGGTTCTGCTAGTTGCTTTTGTTAGGTTGTTTGTCACGGGAACGGAAACAATGTATACACCTCTGACATCTGACATTTCCAGCGCTTGTTTGTGTCTCTCCCATCCTCCACTAGACTCTCAATGAAGCAGCTGAGGCCACGCCCCAACAGCGTAGCCCTGCCGTGGCCACGCCCCCACAACAGAGCTCTGCCATGGCCACGAAGAAGCCTTTCCTGTCTCTCTCAACTTAAAGGACACCCCCACGGCTTCCTACCAAACATTCCACTTTTACTGCATAAAACATATCTCCTTTGTATTTTTCTATTCATTTTAGTTCGTTCCCTGAACACATATGCTTATGACAGACCTGCAAACCGATACACCTGTGAATCGAAGAGTTTCTCCCAAGCTGGAAGAACTATATCCCCAGTGCTGGTGGGCTGGGCCTATTTGTGAGTGAGTGTATACGTGGAAAGAAGCAGCCAGGCCAGGAGCTCTGTGCCCACCGTGGCCTCCGCTTCTCAGGTGGAGTGTGTGCACTTGCCAAATGGGTAGAGGGAGATGAAGAAGAGAGGTTCCATCTAAAGCCACAGGCAGTAACCTGTCACCAGGCATAGACCCAGGATTCCAGACTCCCCATCCATCAGCAAACAAAGGCGCAGCTGCGTGGGAGGCACTGGGCACACATGGAGAGAGAGATAAAGCTCGTAGCTTCATTAGTCATGGGGTCCAACAGCAAGAAAACACACACAGACGTGTAGGACACTGTCCAAAGATGATAAGAGCCCAGGAGCCTGAGAGAAAGACCCCAGATCCTTCCCCTCTCTCCAGTCTCAAAGCTCAAAGTCAGGGTGAAGCCCAGGCCCCGCTCCAGCAGCCCAAAGCAGACATGGCAAAGATGTGGGGGATGGGGTTGGGGTGGGGCACTTGGATGCAAGAACGCTGTTAGAAGCAAAGATGTCTGCCAGTCCCGTGAGCCTTTTCAGTTGCCTCAGGTGGGGCTGCAGACACTATATGTACCATGAATTAATTACTTGTGTCCCTGTCCAGGACTGTCAGCCCACCCGTCTCCCTCACTCAGAGGCAATAGCCCTCAGGACTCCCAGATTAGGGGTCTCCTTTCTGCAAGGTACTCAGAGGAAAACCCCCTAGGGCTGGAGGGAGGTGTTCTATGGTAACTTCCGTTTCTGGAAAGATTCAGTCCAATGAACTGGGGTAGACTAGAGACAAGAGTACAGTGTGTTCCTGCAACCTCAAGCTCTCTGCAACGCCCCAAGGCATATACCCTCGTTCACGAGGCCCTTCCCAAAGCTGCCCAGCCCTCCAGATTCTCTGTAACCTGTCAGCACCATGGCCCATGGCTACCCACAGTCTCCCTGGGCAGGATCGGGTTTCCCACGGGTAGGGATGGCACCCTTCCTCCCTCGCAGAGGCACCAGAGAGAGCTGAGCCCTTGTGAATAATTTACAATCCTTCACAGCAGGCCTGGAAGCCCAAAGAGAGAAGGGAGCCACAGCTTCAGGGCTAGGCTGTGGGGTCCTCTTATTGGACTCTGTGGCCCTGGAGAACCCCACTCCCAAAGACAGAGGTTACATGGGCACACCAGCCCCTGAACCCAATTCCTAGTATTCCCTCTTGCCTGAGCTCTGCCTGGCATCCATACAAAGGTCCCTTCTTATCAACCTGGTGACAAACCACGGCAGGGATGGGAACCCAGGTCCTCTGTCTAATTCCTTGAGATTCATGGTGACTCCTGGACAGTCTGGCAGTCTCTCAAAGAGGTCATCTGGCACAGACTCAGCCCCAGGGCCCAATCTTACTCAGCACCTGGCATGGCTTGGGAGGGGTCAGGGTATCCAAGGGCTTTAACTCACAGTGGTGACGGCGGTGCTGGAGTCTTCTTGCACGTGGGAATCTTGGCCCATGAAGGAGTCTAGGCTTGTCATTAGTGGGCTTTTCGCTAAGGTGGGCCAAGGAGCTAGTGGTTTTCATTAGAACCCAAAGAGTAGGCTTGGTGACCAGGACACTGCCACCAACCTGTACCTCTAGCTACACTGTGTTTGAAGGAGAACATCTACAGTACATGACCTGTCATCTTAGGAACTCAGTGTCCTGTGCTTCAAGTGAGGGAGTGTGACGGGTACATCAGAACCACAGCCTTGGGGCTGAGGACTTGCCACAGATATGGCCGGGCTCTAATCTGAAGTGTCTAACAGGAGTCTGGGCCAAAGCTTTCTAGGGCCACCGATGGTGGCAGGTCAGAGCCCACACTCAAAGGACTCTGGGGCCACTGACCTGCACAGGCCTTTCAGCCCCGCCTTCCTGAATACAAAGGCTTCACTTCAGTGGCCACCAAATGGCTATGCAGAAAAGCTACATCAGCAGAGCTCCTGTCGGCTCACCCACCCAATGTCAGTCAGGGAAACTCTTGCCAGAAGCCAAACAGGCTTGGCCTGCCTGTCCAGAGCTAAAGAGACCACTGGTGCCCGCCCTTCTAGGACAATGTCCACATCAGTCTGTCCTATGTCACATGGCCATACTGGCCTCCAGTATGGTCCCTCATGGACAGTGGGCCTGAGGCCACTTCAGAAGTGGATCAGTGATGGTTCTAACCCTCTCATCTTGGAGCTGTTTTCCTCCAGAGTCTGGTTCCACCTACTTAGCAGACGGTCAGAGCCCTGAGACAGTCTAGGCCTGGTCCTGGGAGTAGCCGCTGGCAACCTAAACCTTCAGGAGAAACCCATGTTCTTTCCCTGTGGCCTCTGTCCCCATGGCACAACTAAAACCTGGCTGCCTCCTTCCCCAGGCTGTCAAGGGTCACTCTGCTCTGTGGTGACTCTGTCTTTTACACAACACTCCCCTACCCCCGCATCCTTACCCCTCCCTCCATCCAAGGAGCTCCCAGCCATTTTGACTGGGGTCCCAAGAAGGCTTAGAAGGTTCCCCATCAGTGGCAGGAATGGGTTGAGAAGCCACAGAACTGGAAGATTCTGTAGAGGTGGCCTGCGCAGGGCTCTGGGGATAGGGAGGGATCCAGAGGCTAAAGGGCAGCTGTCTCCTAACTATCCTCTACCTGCCAAACTCAGGTCTAGGAGGCGCCCCTGACTCATCTCTCCACAGACAGTAGTCTTAGAAACGAGCACAGAGCAGAGCTGGGGCTGGCCACCTGCTGCAGCCCAGCGAGTGACTTTGGCCTGCATGCCCCGTATACTAAACGCAACTATATGCTATCAAGGGAGCTGGCGTGAGGAGCAGAGGCCGTGGTCCAAGTGGACTGGGTGAAGGGAGGTGTTTGACTTTGGCTGGATCTGTCTTAGGCCTAGAGATCTGAACCCCAGTCGGTCGCTGAATCAGGCACTGCTAGAGACTGCAGCAGCCTCCAGGTACGCCTCAGAGCCTTGGCCTCTGTACCCAGAGACCTCCTTAGGAGAAAAGTCCTAAAGTGACGTGTGGTAGCACCAGCCTGTAATGTCTGCCCTCAGGAAGTAGCAGGCATGGTAGTCACTCAGGAGGTAGAGGCAGGCAGATCTCTGTGAGTTTGAGGCCACCCTGGTCTACACAGTACGTTCCAGGCCAACCAAGGACGTGTCTCACCAAAACAAAACAAACAAATAAACAAATAAATAAAAGGAAGAAAAAGAAAAATATATAGATCAGGAATTCAAGGCCCAAATCCTTTACTTGTTAGCAAGTTTGAGGCCAGCCTGAGCTACGTAAGGTCCTGTTTAAAAATCCTGCCCTGAAAGTGGAGCTCTGTGGTGGACTTCTTGCATGGGCAAGGTCCCGGATTTAATCCCCAGCACCAAAACAAAGCAACAATGTGAAAGAAAGTCCTTACTCAGGGTAATGCCCAACGAGAAGCTTCATGGAGGGAAGGTCTCCTTTGGCGGCAGCATAGTGGATAGGCAGGGCACCCGTGTCTGTGGTGATGGCAGAGTTTGCGCCACCCTGGTACAGCAACCAGTTCACCACGTCCGGGTGGCCAAAGCGGGCAGCCAGATGCAGGACTGTGGCACCAGAATTATCTTTTTCCTGCGGAAGAGAGCTCATTAGAACCCTACAGTCCAAACCTGTTCTTGCCAGGCGCTCAGCCCACTGCCAGCCTCTTTCGGGCAGGCCGCAAGTCCGTGTGCTTGAGCTAAGCCTAGCTTAGCAAGCTTTCGGGGTGAACTAGATCCCAGGCTTGTGAAGCCTGCCTCTGTCCTTAGGCAACTCCTGGTTGGCTTTGAACCTCAGGTCAGAGGCAGCAACGCCATGTAGGTCCCTTAGAGGCCTTCAGGGCGTGATGGAGAGTTGCTAGGACACAAGAGGCTCCCAAAACAGAAGTTTCATAGCAGGAGTCTGAACACAGGCCTGGCACCCAGGAAACACCCGAGCGAATGGGAATATTTCGGGGCGGAGTAAGGCCAGGAGAGATGACTAGCCCAGTGTCCACCAGGCTGGCATTAGGATCTCCCTGCTTCCAACTCTTGTTCTTCCTCTTCCTCATTCCTTGGTGTCCCTTGGAAGGGACAAAGGCTTCCATCTTGGTACACCTCCAATGACCCAACCCCCACACAAGGAGCTGCCCTCCCAGAGACTCCCATGCACATGGCTTCAGGAACAAGCTGTGTCCTGTGCTGTGGAGGAGGAGGTTACTGGGCACTGGTGGGCAGGGCCTGGGGCAGCCAGCCAATGGTGTAGGTGTGTACTAGCGGCAGTTTCCTTGAGAGGCTAGGTGAAACCCCTACAGATACCCTCTGGGTTCAGACCTGTTTTTCTACTGTGTCTCTCTTTGGGGAAGGTGCTGTCCATGGGCAGGGAGAGAAGCTTCAGCACCCCAGATCTCTGGACTTGGGTTGCTGCATTTGAGACTGGCACTATTCCAGGATCTGACAACGTGTTTCTCTCAGCATCAAGCACATAGACATCGGAGATGGTCAGGATTAGGAGAAAGTCTGGAGAATCTGAGAGGTCACTAGGAAGTAAGGTCTCTCCTCCTCTCCCTGCAGGGAGAGGATGCCACAGAGACACATGTGGCCAAGGCACAGAGACTCTGAGGTAAGAGAGTCTCAGCAGGAAGACCCTAGAGCTTCCTGATAGAAGAAAAGGATGCCGGGGGCAGGCATGTCATCCATGAGGCTCTGGAGGCAGAGAGGATCATGGGACAGAAAGCAAGTGGCAAGAAGGGACTAAGGTAGAGGCCAGAGTTCCCTCCTGTGTGTCGCAGGTGCAGGCGTGTGTAGGCAGGCTTACTCAGTCTGTTCCCCGGAGCTCAGGCATGGGCAGCTAGAGGTAGCCTCAGCAAGACCACAGTGATGAAGGGCTGGTACCTTAGTTCTTGAGGAAGACCTTCTCTCTCCACTGGCCTTAGGGATATAGACCTGAGGCTCTAGGGCATCTCTGTTGCTCAAGGCTTCTGCATAAGGATGGCAATATGAAGTCAGTGACCTGAGATGAAGGTACTACCAGCTGGGTAGGCCTTGGGAGCCTCGTGTGCTGGGGCTCACAGCCTAAGCTTATCTCCGGGCCGGATAGAACCAGAGATTGAGGTCAACTCTCCAACTCGGTTCTGCCCCCGGCTTCCTGGGAGTAGAGGACAGGACATTTGATAAACTAGGCACAAGGTTACTCATTCCTTCCACCTCCTCCGTGATGATAAGGGAGGCTTCTGGCCAGTGCTGGGCTTGGGATCGGGAGGCAGGCACCTCCCAAGAGAGAGCATGTGGACCATGAGGAGGAGTGGACCATGTGGCTGCGGGCCACAAGGCCAGGAACTCTTGATAACAAGGCCAGGAGATAAGGGAAGGAGAGAATCTTTCAGAAAGATGGGAAGGTGTTGTTTGCCCCCCAAGGACAGCAGGTGGGAGCTGTATTGGATTTTGCTAGGCCCCTGCTAACTAGATTGAAACTGGCCCTCACCCCTTCGATGTGCAGTTAACCCAGGGGTCTGTTTTTGATTGGTTGGTTGATTTTGTCTCTTTAAAGACAGGTTCTCACTCTGTACCCCAGGCTGACTTCAAACTCATAGCAATCCTCCTGCCTCAGTCTCCCAAGTGCTGTGATTATAGGTGTGAGCCATTCAGTGGTCACTGCCAGCTGGAAAGCAGTTGTGTGCTTCTTCTCTCAGCTGGCTGCTCAGGTGACCAGAAGATCAACCCAATTCCTTACTTCAGGTCCAGGAGACCATCTAGGCCTGGCCTGGTGGCCTTCCATCCCCATCCCTCTCCATCACCCTGGTCTCCTCAGCCTTCCTCCAGCACAACAATGTTCACACCACAGGACGTTTCCCTCCTTTTCTCTGTGCTGAGGACTCCCCCTGGCAGGTCACACTCCTCAATGTCACCAGGTGGTTATTCCAGGCACAAAGATGGCAGGTTGGGCTGAGAAGTCGTCCACTTATGCCCTGAGGAGAGCTCCTCACCTCATACCTTTGTCCTTGACTTAGTGGTGATCTCCATCTTGGCCTGCGGTGATTTGTGAGACCCTATCTATTCTCACTCTAGACCTGAGCCTGGTGGCCATGGGCTTCTAATTCGGCAGCTAAGGCCCATCACCGCCCCGCCTTCTTCCACCCTGGGCCACTCCCTCCAGGGAGTGCTTTGCTGGCCCTAAGAGATACCAGCCTAACAGAGTCCAGCTCCTCGTTCCCCCCACCCCCGCCATCCCCCAACTCCAGGGTTCTAATATCAAGCATCAGGAATCTACCCAAGTCCTCAATCTCAAAGGCCCACCTTATCTAAAGCCTTTTGGAAAGAGAAGAGCGCAGGGCTCAGCCTAGCCAGGACTACGTCTATTCCAACCATCTTTGAGCTGCAGGAGGGCTGGAGTCCTCTTTGGGACCAAACCGTCTCTTACTGTGGACTCACCTGCACCCTGCAGCCACCCTGTGTGAGCAGCCACTGCAGGCAAGAGAGGTAGCCTGTGGCGGCGGCGTCATGGGCTGGTGTGGCGCCGTTGCGCGCTCGGGACACGGTTGGGAGGGCGACCTCCTCCACCAGGTAGCGCAGACAGTGTAGCTTGCCCGAGCGGGCCGCATGGTGCACCGGCAGGGCGTCTAGCGGATCGCGCAGAGAAGGCCCCAGCAGGCCGGCGGCGTGCAGGGACCTCAGCACGTCCAGGTCGCCCCGCCGTGCCGCCTGCAGCGCCTGCTCCAGGGCCATGGTGTTGCCCTCGGCGCCGTGACCCGGCACTCAGTGGGTTCTCCGGGGCGTCATGCGGGTGGCCCCAGGCTCGAGGAGCAGCCCCGCGGTGCAGCCGTCGGAGGAGTGCGGACCCGGGAGGCAGAGCGGCTGCCAGCCGGCTCCAGCTCTGCGATCCTGGGCACTCAACTCCAGCTCTGCAGCGCTCTGAGGCGGGGACCCCGAGAGTGCCCACTTAAGCCTGGGTCCCGCCCCCGCCACGCCTCCTCTCTGCCCCGCCTCCCCTGCTCTGAGCCCTCCCCTATCCCCGGCGGGCAACAAGGGTTGGTGCGCACTTTACTAATTTGCTGCGCACAAAAACTGAATAGGATTCTAGTACCCTCCAGACACAGACCCGCTCATTCAGCTGCCCACTGACCAATATGTGTTGTTTCAGGTGCTGAGGACACAAGCCAGCAAGTGACGGCAATTACAAATGTCACTAGAACCTGGCAAATGGGAGATAGAAAATGTTTTGTCACAGGCATCAAGAAGGTGCCTGGTGCTTGGTCAGGTTGGTAAGAAGGCACGTTCCAGGCCAGGGAACTAATCGCCACTGTCCAGAAGTTTAAAAAGTCCCACCAAGTATAGAATGTCAACTGCCCCCCCATGCTCAGGACTTCAAGGTCCCTCTAGAGTATAGAGTCTAGACCCAAGAAAAAGATGGGAGACGGGAGAAGGCAGAAAGAGAAAGAAAGGAGGGAGTCAGCAAAATGATTGGGTAAAGGTGCTTGCTGCCAAGCGTGACGATCTAAGTTCGATCCCGGGGACCCGCATGATGGAAAAAGAACCAGAGCTCCCAAAAATTATCTTCTGACTTCCACATGTACACCATAGCATATGGCCCCTAAGTAAATAAATAAAACGATGGAGGGGGAGACCCTCAAAACCCATACCATCTATTTCCCAAGTAAAAGGACGTCAGGACAAGAGGGCTTTGAACTCTTTGGACCAGGATGCGGAAGACTCTGATTATACAGGCTGGTGTGAGGGGTGGGAGAGTTGACGTGGACTTGAAGACCTGGACTTGCCAAACTTAAGAGACCAGAAATGAGCCGGGCGATGGTGGCGCACGCCTTTAATCCCAGCACTTGGGAGGCAGAGGCAGGCGGATTTCTGAGTTCGAGGCCAGCCTGGTCTACAGAGTGAGTTCCAGGACAGCCAGGGCTACACAGAGAAACCCTGTCTCGAAAAACCAAAACCAAAACAAACAAACAAACAAACAAAAAACAAAACAAAGAGACCAGAAATGAAGGATGAGAGGGCTAGGGGCTATCGGCGAGATGCTCCAGTGCTTTCGTCCAAAGGTCCAAAGAGAGAGTACCACCATTGTGAGTAAAGTCCCTGGGAAGTGCTGGACGGTCCAGGCAGGTAAGCACTAGGGTCAAACTCCCTTAAGGGGCATAGCTGGAAACAGGTCATGGGAGCTGGAGGAGGTAAGGCCTGCTGGACCGGAGCCGAGGCTCCCGGAAAGGAGGGGCTGTGCGAGCCGTGGGAGAGCAGCAAGCATATCTAGCAACCTTGAAACCGCTTGCGCTCTTCCTCTTCTTCTCCCACGCACAGTGGAGGTCAGTCAGAACCCAGCCCCATTCCCCAGGCGATGTTTCAATCACTGCCTAACTCCTACCAGCCAGGGCGGTGCTGGAAATGGTGGAAACGGAAGCTGTTTGCAGAACGCTGAATCCACTTAGAGTGGGTCTCCGGGCAGTCTCAGAGACCATTCTCGTTTTTACCACACGGGGGCGCCATGCACGATGGCCGCCTGAGCTCCCGGGTGAGCTCAAACTTCGTCGTGTTGAGTTCAACGCTCAGTTGAGTTTCTAACCACTTCCGCCTAGCTGGTAAGGCCTCATTCCTCCATAGGACCTGCGGTTACTGAGACCTAGAGTTTCTTTCCAGAGGTTTCTATATTCCTCATAATGCCATAGCTTCGCTGCTGCTCGGCACTTTCTAAATTAAGTACAATAGCATACCCAGTCAGGCAGGTGCCCCTGAAGGCCAGCAAGTGTCAGGGATCCAAACTAAGATGCTAGACCCGGCTTCTACTCCCTTGTAGCTTGAAGTTCTTCCACCCTACAAAGTTGCTGCCTTGACCCTGGACACCTCACGTGTTTGTTTGTTTGTTTGTTTTAATGCAGGGCTCCTGTCCTCAGATGCCTCGGAGTCAGTACCAACTCAGCCAGTGACAACGGCATGAGACAGGTGTTACTACACATCCTGGCTGAATGACCTCTCAGATTCCCCGAGGACACAGCTAATATTCAGACTGGGAGCCCGGTGCTTTCAGCTGTGCCTGTCTGTCTGCCCTTCTACTCCCCAGAGCCCTGTCCAGCAGAGCCCTGTCATGGAGACACAGTACAGAACCCTTACCACTACCCGGGTACTGTGGGTGCCAGGCTCTTCATTCAGATAGTTAATCCTTACAGGAGGTTTTTATTTCGTCCCCCCCACCTCCCAGTGGCTGGCCTTGAACTTGCTAGCATCTCAGGCTGGCCTTGAACTCCTGAATCTCATTCCTTCTTTATGATGCTAGCATTACAGGCAAGAGGGACTCTAAGAAGGGTTCATCTCCCATTTTATAGCTGTGGAAACACAGGCATGAGTGGTTTGTTTTGTTTGTTTGTGTGTGTGTGAGTGTGTGTCACAATTCGTGTGAAGGTCAGAGGTACCCTTACCCACTGAGCCATTTCATGGCCTTTTTTTTTTTTAAAGATTTATTTATTTTATGTATATGAGTACACTGTAGCTGTCTTCAGACACACCAGAAGAGGGCATCAGATCTCATTACAGATGGTTGTGAGCCACCATGTGGTTGCTGGGATTTGAACTCAGGACCTCTGGAAGTGCAGTCAGTGCTCTTAACCACTGAGCCATCTCTCCAGCCCCCACATAGTCTTTTTTAAAGCCTGAGGTGACACAGGTGGGAAGGGGACAAACATGACCGTCTAGTGTGTTCCTCCCTCTGCACCCCAGGAAGGATTTTCTCTCCCACAGCTCCCCTCTGGCTCACCACTCCAGGAGTGAGCGCAGGGTCTCCCTCCTCTCCTCGGAGGGCTTCTCTCCCTCTTCTGGATGCCCTCACCTCCACGCTGGGTGGAAATCAGTTCTCAGGCATCTCCCCTGGTCAAGGACTAGTACATTTCTCAATACCCCAGGAAGGACCAGGGTCGAGTGTGTCCCCGTGGTATTCAGGTCATCCTAGATCCCTGAGAGCCTGAGCCCCACTTTCTGAACACTCTACTACCTCACCCAGGTTCTCTGCTTCTAAAGGACTCCATCTTCCACAGCCCTAGAAAACTCCCAGAATCCTTTGGTTGAAGAGAGGGGTGCATCGCCTAGTTAAAAATCCTTTACAGTGGAGGTGGGCAGGGTAGAGGAGAGAGAGTTAAAAGTGAGGTAACTGGCATAGAACAGGGAGTTAGCTTTCTGCCCTCAAGTCTTCAAATGGTCATCTGCAGCCCTGGAAAGGGATGTCTCCACCCTCACCCTAGGGGCTAGGAGCAGTCTTTGATCGTGTGGGGTGGGCTTGGGAGCACTGAACTGAGTGAGCTGATTGGGCAAGGGGCTCACACATCTCCCCCTCCCCCACTGCCGCCGCCCCCAGACAGGGTTTCTGTCTGTAGCCCGGCTGTCCTGGAACCCACCCTCTCTCTATACCAGGCTGGTCTCAAATTCAAAGATCCACCTGCCTCTGCCCCTCGAGAGCTGGGATTAAAGGCGTGTGCCATCACTACCCGGCTACACGGTTCTTTTTTTAAAATGAAGATTTATTTTCGACGCTGTGTATATGTATTTGTCCTTGTGTAGATTTGTGCATATGACTGCTATGCCTAAGAAGTCCAGAAGAGGGCGCCAGACTCCCCGGAACTGGAGTTACAGGTAGTTTTGAGCAATGCGATCTGAAATGCAGGTCCTCTGCAAGAGCACACTACTCGCTCTTAACCACGGAGCCCTGTAAACTCCATTTTGAGCTCTTAAAAGATAATTAATGACTGACTACGGCAGCCCATTCCTTTAATCCCAGCACTCGGGAAGGCAGAGGCTGGCTGCTCTTTGTGAATTCTAAACTGGCCTGGTCTACATAGGGAGAGGCTAGCCCACGGGCATGCTAGACCTGACTGTGGGAGAGAACCAAGGAATCAGGCAGCCCCAAGGCCTGCTGGGACAAATCCTCATAGTTAGGACAGTTGGGTTGGTGGAAATAAGGAAGCGAAGGTCGAAAACAGCGAGCTCGGAGCTTGTACAAAGTAACTCCTTGGCGGTGGTTGTGGGTCCTCGTATGCCGTAGATAGAAATAGGGCCGAGCGCTCCTGTCCAGCCTGCCCTGGGCCCCTTTCCTGGTGCACTGGCCTCCACCATTTTCGAATGCTTGCTGTGGGACCCTTCCAGGGATTTGGGGACTAGTGAAGGGAATGGGGCTCGATGGCAGGTGGGAGGGGTCCTCCCAGTACCCTGGACAGAGCCCACCCAGTCTCCTCCCCAAAGAGCGCCTCCTCTCTGGTTGTCCGGGTCTCGCCTTCCGGGCCCAAGACTCCCCCCTAAATTGCACCAGGGTCGGAGGAGGTAGCCGTTGCCCGGTCAGCCGACCAAGGGAGGGGAGCCCGCAGCAGATGGGCGGGGGACGCCTGCCAATTTGCAGCAGCAACGGCCACGCGTTGTGGAGGCGTGTCTGGGCCCGCTGGGGCCGAGAGGAGCAGCCGGGGCACACACCCAGGACCGCCTCCGCTCGCCTGTCATATGATGTTGGTCTGTCCCACAGGTGGAATCCCGAGTTCAGAGCCAGTTGAAACGAAGTGAACTCCGTGGACTCTGGTTGACTCTTTTCGGAGAGCGGGGCTCGGGTTTAGTTTTCACAACCTAGAGCCGGGGAAGCAGGCAATTTTTAAGTCAGTGGGGTGCTCTAAATTTTACGGAGCACTTAGAGCCAGGGGTCCAGCGACCCCAGTCTTGGTTCTGGCCGATAGGTCGGAGAAATATTGGATCTTGCAGAGCCTGGATTTCCATGCCCAGCTTAAGGCAGTTGGTAGAACAAATCTCTCCTTTAAAACCTTGTTGTATCTCCCTGAGGTCCCGGGCTGGTAGTTCTGCAGCCGCTGGGGACCTTTTGGCGGCCTAAGGAGGAGCTCGAAGACCGGTGGGCGTGAATGAAGCCAGAGGATGCTGGAGAGGAGGCGAGGCTTGGCTCGACCCACCCTTCCTGTCCAGGGGGTCAGTGCCCGCACATCGCGCGACCCCACCACAGATGGGACTCTGAGGCCAGAGTGGCATCCCTGGGGGACACCACCGACTCATCCTCTCCAGCCCTACCCTGTGCATGGACAAAGGCGGGAGGAGGGAGAGGCGCTGGTCCAACTCAATGGGGGCGGGGCAGAGCTGGGGCGCAGTCCCCTTAAAGCCTAGTGGCTGAGAGTGCGCGCACTTCTTTGGCGCGAGCTTGGGTCAGGTTTTGAACTTGGTTACCGGCTTCAGTTTTCGCTTTGTCTTGCATGGGGGCAAGGATCCTCCACCCTGAGGTAACAGACACTGGGCGCCCTTCGCTTTCCCGCGGAGGATGAGACTTCCTAGAAGAGTAGGGGACGCGGCGGAGCTGCGCAAGGTAGGAACCGGAGATAGGAACTCGTGGCAGGTGGGGTGGGCGATGGCGAGCTTCCTAACTGTGGTCTCTGCGCCCTCCCGCCCTCTCGCCCTCCCGCCTTCCTGCAGAGCCTGAAGCCGCTGCTGGAGAAGCGCCGGCGCGCGCGGATCAACCAGAGCCTGAGCCAGCTGAAGGGTCTAGTATTGCCGCTGCTGGGCGCGGAGGTGAGAGTCTGGGAGCTCAGAAAACAGAAATGGAGAGTCTTGGGGCATCCAGCGAGGCAGGTGGCCCTGCGTGGTCCCGGGGCTTCGTGGGGATCCAAAGACCTCCGTGTGATCTGCGCGATGGAGTGGTAGGGATCACCGCGCGACTGGAGAGCATTTGGGTGCAAGAACGAGGTGCTCAGCTGCCCAGTTTATTGTGGGGTGTCTCTCTTGTCTGACCTGGCGCAGACCTCCCGCTCTTCGAAGTTGGAGAAGGCGGACATCCTGGAAATGACTGTGCGCTTCCTACAGGAGCAGCCTGCATCTCTATCCCCGACTGCAGCGCCTGGTGAGTGACCATGCTCTCCCTGCTCGCCCTCCCGTTTGCACAGTTCTCAGGTCCTGAGTTTCACGCTGCTCTCTGTACGCAGGGCCTTTGGATAGCTACCTCGAGGGTTACCGAGCCTGTCTGGCGCGCCTGGCCTGCGTGCTGCCCGCCTGCAGCGTCCTAGAGCCGGCCGTGAGTGCGCGCCTGCTAGAGCACCTGAGGCAGAGGACTGTCAGTGGTGGCCCGCCCTCACTGACGCCACCACCCGCTCCAGCTCCAGCTTCCTCTCCGCCCGTGCCTCCTCCGGGTAGTCCTGGCCTTTGGAGGCCGTGGTAGGCTCTTGGATGTTCCACAGGCTCCTGCTGCGGGCTGTCTGGGACCTGGGTGGGCTAGATGACGAAGGAAGTTCTCCATGGTGACTGCATCTTCTTACTCACTTTGAGAACAGTCTAGCTCAGACCTCCCTGACAAGAATCGGATGCTGTGACCTGGCTGGGTGATGAAACCTTCAAGGATGGGCTCAGCCAGAGGCGGAAGTGGGGCCGAAGGAAAAAGAGCAAATATGTTCAGGGTGAGGAGGAAGAGACCCAGACTGGAAGAAGTGGTTCTGGCACTGGGCCACCCAGAGCTGCCTCAGCAGGGACACGCCTTGCCATTGTGTGTGGGCAGGAGACCAAAGTCTGGTCTTGAAGCTCACCTGGGCCTGGTGCCGTCATGTGCTAGGATGGGTCACTGCGTTTCCGGCCACGCCTGGATATGCCTCCAGCTCAGCTGGGCTTGTGAACCTCTCCATGAACACAGCAATGACTTGGGGGACTTTGACCACTGAGCAGAGCACTGAGCAAGGCAAGGAACAAGGGCAGTCATTCCTCTGCCCCTAGACTTCCCTTCCCAGTGATCTGTACAAAGGTGGTGCGGGCTCTTTGTTTTAATTCTCTAAGTGTTATTTTTCCCTACAGCAGGCCGGGTGGTCTTGGGATGTGAGGGAAAGGAGGGACAAGAGGGTGGCTTCCCTTTGGTTGTAAGGAAGCCTGAAGCTTTGGAGGAGCTGAACCCAGCCCAGAAGGCAGAGCGAAGGCCCTGGAATGGCAGGGATGCTGGAGAAGCAGAGGAAGGACCACCAGGTAGTAGCAGAGGAAGAGTAAATGCCCTTGCCTGCTTTCTCTGGTAAACCACTCCCTGAATCCAGGCAGCCAGGCTACCAGAAACAACTTGCTCAGAAGTTCTTTCTACCACATGGAAGCCCATCAAGAAAAACTCAGGGAAGGGCCTTCAGATCTCAGGAGTGAGTGCTTCACAGAAAATGGGAGGGTTTGTGGACCACGGTCACTCCAAGTCCATGGGGATTTGCTGAGTATCGCAGCAAGGTTGCTTCTGCTCCAGTCTAGGCTGGGGCCCAGGACACTAGGGAAGGGACAGTCACTATCTGCTTGGCCATGCACATCTGTGGTGAGTTGGGACTGATTTAGGTAGTAGGTGGTGGGGTAGAAGGAAGAAAGACAATAAACATGAAGGGGTGAGGGCTCCCAGAAGTGCTGTGCTGGGCCCAGTTGCCTAGACTATAAGCTTTTGGGAGGCAGGGCAGACATACATCTCCTGTGTATACCTTTGGGTACTGGATACACAGTAGCTGTGCAGTCACAGGATGACTTAAAGGAGTCCATGTAACTGTCTCACACTGTATCCAACCTTAGAAAGCCTGGCTTTTGCTTAGACACCACTCCAGGTTCCTAGAGCAGAGGTTCTCAGCCTTCCTAATGGGCGACCCTTTAATACAGTTCTTTGTGGTGTGGTGACTGCCAGCCATAAAATTATTTTTGTTGCTACTTCACATTGCAACTTTGCTCTTACGAATAATAATGTAAATATCTATGTTTTCTGATGGTCTTAGATGACCCTGTGAAATGACCATTCGACCTCCCCAAAGGGGTCACAACCCACAGGTTGAGAACCACTATCCTAGGCTTGCTCACATATTTGTCCGACCAGGGCACACACACATACGGTCTGGTTTCTTGTTCTCAGTGGAGCAAGTAGAGGCTGAGAAATCATTGGCCCCGGCCCAAACTCACCCAATAAACTCTAGGTTTCTCCTTGGATCTAAAGGGACATCCTCGTGTCTCCACACTTAAGAACTCTCGATACTGGTTTACACAATGAGTTTTCAGCCATCTTTCCCTGTGGAGTGAGACCCTGTCTCAAAGGAAAAAAAAATCTTTCAGCACTGGTACTTTATCTTATTTTGTGGAATGATCTGCCTGCTTCTGTTCCCCGAGTGCTGGGATTAAAGGTGTGCACCAGCACATGCAGCTTAAATTTACTTTGGTCTGTTTCTTCATTTTATGTGTATGCATGTCTTGGTTGCACTACCTTGAGTGCCTTATGTCTGGGTAAGTCATAAGAGGGCTTCAGAGCCCCAGGAACTGGATACAGGTGGTTGCGAGCTGTGGGAATCAAACCGTAATTTTATTTTTGAGATAGAGTTTGACTACATAGCCCTGGCCTGTAACTCACTGAGCTCTGCCGGCCTCTGTCTCTCTCAGGTGCTGGGCGTGCACCACCACACCTGCTCCTCCATACAGGTTTAAACTCCATGGGAACTGACTGACCAGATGCCTTGTCTCAGCCTTTCCTTCTACTTTCTGCTTGTTTTGATTGTCTGTCTCGGTTCTAGTTGTGAGGTGTATTGGCCTGGCTTTAAGTTATTAGGCAAGCAGCCATGGAGTATGTTTGTGTGTGTGTGTGTGTAGGATAAACTGCTGACTCACAGGGCCGTGTGCTCTGGAGAACTGGGGCCCTGGCATGTCCAGGGGGGTGGAGTTCTCAGCCTGAGGCAACAGGCCAGTTTCTTAGTGGAATGTTCTAGAAGACTGGGAAGGTCTAGGCTGATATTCCTAGCTGGGCTGGTGAAGCAGGGATGCCTGAATCCTCTTTCACAAGATGCTTCTTCCTCCTGGCAGCTCCTTCCATGGGCTCAGAGACCTGGGTGTGATGGAGCAGCGTGGTGCCTGTCAGTGTTGAATAGAAGCTGCTTCGGAGAGGCTCTTGTGTGTGAGTGTGAGCAAGCACACATACATGGAGTCCAAGGGTTACTCCTCAGTGCCTCTACTTTTTGTTTGAGAGGCAAGGTCTCTTGTTGGAACTTTTCCAAGTAGGCTAGACTGGGAAGATTCCAGGAACCCACCTGTCTCTCTTGCCCATTTGGCTGTGACTACAAGCACCTGCTACCATGGCTGGCTAAGCAGATATTTTTCTGACTCTAAATAAGTCCATGACTGACCAAGAGCTTTGGGCGTCTGTTCTGAGATGACCGAATGTTGAGTCTAACTCCCTGAGTGGACATCACGCCAGCTGGAGAACAGGTCCCTACGTCTCATATAACTCCAGGTGGGAGAGATGACTGTGACTCATGGATGCCACAGGGCTGGGGTGCCTGGGAACCCAGTTTTGCTGAGATGTGCACATCTGAGGAGACTGGGCTTTGAAGAGGACCCTACTTGCCTCTCTGGTACCAGGTGGTGAGGAGAGTCTGTACCTGCCTTCCGTGAGCATGAGGGTAGAGAAAGAGCTGTGTGCAGTAAATGCCGCCTCTCAGGCAGCATTCAAATTGCTCTGGCCACCTGTCCTCAATTAAGCCAAATAATACCAGCTCACTGAGTAAAGGCGTTTACACTCAGGACTGGTGACCTGAGTTCAATCCCCAGGTCTCAGTGGACCGAACAGTATACAGGCAGAACCGGTTCTACAAAGTTGTCCTCTGACCTCTGACCTCCATGGGCAGGCCAGGACAACTTGCACACTCCGTATGATAATTGGTAATAACTGAGCCAGGCGTGGGGCGCATGCCTTTAATCCCAGCACTTGGGAAGCAGAGGCCAGCCTGGTCTACGGAGTGTGTTCCAGGACGGTCAGGGATACACAGAGAAACTCTGTCTGGAAAAACCAAAACCAAATGATAATCAACAACAACAACAATAACAGATAATACTAATTAATTAATAATAATTAGTAATGGAAAATAACCACCATAGCAACAATAGAAATAACATTAAAAGTGGCAAATAGTGAGGAGAAACTAAAGATTTGTTCAATGTGGCCACACTGGGAGGAGAAGCAACCGGATCCAGTGGCTTTCAGATCCTCCCATGAGGGGAGGGTTTAAACAGAAAGGAAGAGATGGGCGTAGCTAGGCAGTCCTGGTCAAGGTGTGGGCCGGCCACATCACAGTCTCAGCTCCAGTCTCCCCTGCAAGGTGATCTGACAGGTTGCCAGATCTGTGCGGAATTCTGTCTGGCACCAGGCTTCGGTCTTTTCTGTCTCCCAGCAAGAGATGCCTGGAGATATCCTGATTCACCAGGGCTGGTTGTTCAGTGGTCTGAAAGTCACAGGGAGAAGCGCCGTTTCTGTTCTGAGGTCGAAGTCTCAGGCAGGCTGGCTGGGGTGGCTTTGTTTTCATCAAGGCTCTGGACGCTTCGCCCAAGCGCATATTTACGACATTTAGGCCCTCGTAACTCCGATTATTTTTAACCTTTTACATGTTCACTTTTCAATGACATGTTAGGTGGTCTGCATTGTTCCAGAGAACAGCTAACGCGGCCTGTGGCCTTATTTCTCAAGCCTTAATTACTATGTGGGCTGAGTGTGTATGTCTCTGTTCTTCACTGGGTTGTACCCGCCCTCTGAGAGCTGCCCGGACATGCGCTATCCGGGAGAAGAAAGCCACCACCGAGGCTTCCCAGTGAGTAAGGAGTTTCACTTGGAGTTTTCAGAGGCCCGGGCAAAGCCTGGGAGGACTTAAGGGAGATCCAATAAAACACGAATAATGGTTTTAGGATCGTGAGAAAGGCGCTGGGGGACACACCCCACACGGCTTGTTGCGGAACGCCCACTAGGGGGCAGCAAGGAGCAGAGGCCTACTGATCGTCATCCGACCTAGCGGCAGGACTGTGGCGTTTTCTGGCTAGGGCGAGCAGGGTGAAAGCGGAGTATGTGTCTGCTGATGCTTCTGCAGCTGAGGGTTTGCCCAGAGCCCTATCTTCTTGGGGTCTTAAAGTAGTTTTTCATTAAAGTAGGTGTGTGGGCTGGAGAGATGGCTCAGCGGTTAAGAGCACTGACTGCTCTTCCAGAGGTCCTGAGTTCAAATCCCAGCAACCACATGGTGGCTCACAACCATCCATAATGAGATTGGATGCCCTCTTCTGGTGTGTCTGAAGACAGCTACAGTGTACTCATCAATAAAAATAAATAAATATAAATAAATAAATAAATAAATATCTAAAGTAGGTGTGTGTGTGTGTGTGTGTGTGTGTGTGTGGTCATGTGCCAGCAGTCCTAGGAACCCAGAGGATGCTGGAGTGGCTGGTGGTGGTGGTGGTGGTGGCTGGGTTATCCCAACATGGATGCTGGGAACTGTGCTCTTAACTGCTGAGCCATCTCTCCAGCCCTGCTCCTTGCATTTTGAATGGATATTTTATCCATGCATGATTAAGAAGCAACCTCCATTGATCACCTGGAAAACACTGGCTCATGAAACCTGATGTTGCGTGGTTCTCCCGCTGTTACTGTTTCAGGACAGGAAGCTGCTGCTGTCGCTGTGCACGTGGGAGAGCCTGGCTGTGGAAAATGCACATGATGGTGTTTTAATATCATGGTCAAGTCACTTTGATTTCATGGACCGAGGATGAGTCCTGGTACTTCGAGCGTCCGTGGAAAAAACTGGGAGCGGCTCAAGGGTGGCCAGCACAAAGCCACAAGAAATACAGAATCCAGCAGCTGAAAGCATTTGTTGCTTTTTCAGAGGACTCCAGTTTGGTTCCCAGCACCTCAGTACATGGCTCACAACAGCCTACAATTCCAGTTCCATGGGATCTGAGTCTCTATTCTGGGGATACACCCCACCACCACCACATACACTTGTAAAAGTAATTTAAAAATAAATATTTAGAAATACACAATTTAAATCCAGGCAGAGTAGCTCGATCCTGTAATCCTAGCACTTTGAGTGACTGAGGCAAGAAGACTGTCGTGAGTTCAAGGCCAGTCTGGATTACATATTGAGTTCTGGGTCAGCTTGGGCTACTAGAGGAGAGACCCTGTCCCCCAAACAAAACAAATATGAGCAGTGCATTCACAGTCCAGAGGCGAGCAGGGCAGGGAAAGGAAGACAGGACAGAGGGAGCCAACAGGAAAACAGACAAATAGTGACTGATGCTTAAACCCAAGTATACAGGGGTTCATGGGTTGCCAATGGCCCATCTGCTGCAGTTACAGGCACAGACGGTCAAGCTGCATCAGGTCATAAGATGCTGTATATGGTTCCTCTTCCTTCCTTTCTTTCTCTTAGAAACCCTGTCTCAAAAATGTTTTCTTTCAAGATTTTATTTTATTTGTGTGTGTGTGTGTGTGTGTGTGTGTGTGTACAAGTGCGATCAGGTGCTCATGAGAATCAGAAGAGCATATCAGAGCCTCCTGTTGCTGGAGTTCCAAGTACCTGTGAGCTGCCCCATATGGGCTGGGAACTAACAGGAGTCCTCCGAAAAGGAGCTGTTAACTGCTGAGCTGTCTCCTTAACCCCGGGAGTAACCACATTTATTAGATTAAAAAACAAAACAAAACACCAAATTGCAGAATGCTGCAGATTCTCAGTGGTGAGTGGGACACCCAGAGTGATAAAAACATCAACAAGAAGACAAACGAAAAGTATGAATTTGCAGGTGTTTAGTCCCTGGGCTTCAAAGTGCAAGACTCTAAAACACACCCGGGGTCTGTGGCTCTGCAGCAGCATGTATGAGTCGGCCCTACACCCAATCCTCACTACAGAAAACATTTAACTGAAAGAGACAGTCAAATTCACAACTAACTATATCTGAAGATTTAAACCTTCCTCTCTCTAAGTGATTGATAAATGCACACGGAAAATCAGTAAGGCTGTAGAAGGCTGGAAGATTACCAACAAACCTGACCCAGATGGTCCTTCACAGCCAACAGCAAAACAAACACCATTTCAAGAGGGCATAGAACAGTTACCCAGGAGGCCATCTGCTGGGACGTTAAGAGAAGGCTCTGTAAATCTGGAGGAAATGAAGTTATACAGAGCACTCTTCAGCCACAACAGAATTTGATTAAAAATCAACAACCGGGAAACAAGCAGGCGTCTGGTACAGACGTGGATGATGGGGGGGGAGTGGGGAGGGGGGAAGGAAGGCCTTTGAGAGCTGAGGCTGAGCACGGTGAGACACTTGAGGGGCCGAGTGTCTCTCTCAGGCGAGGAGGGCTCTAGGCTGGTGCTGAAGATGCCAGGCGCTGCAGACAAGGAGCAGACTTGTAGGTTAAGTAGACAAAAGAAGAGACCCAAGGGCTGGAGAGATGCCTCAGTGGTTAAGAGCACTGCCTACTCTTCTAGAGGTCATGAGTTCAAATCCCAGCAACCACATGGTGGCTCTCAACCATCCACAATGATATCTGATGCTTTCTTATGGGGTGTTTGAAGACAGCTACAGTGTACTTACATGTAATGAAAAGTAAGTAAATAAATAAATAAATAAATAAAACCTTTAAAAAAAAAAAGCACTGGCTGCTCTTCCTGAGGACCAGGGTTCAGTTCCTGGCACGCACATGAGTAAGAAGCATCTGTAACTCCAGTTCCAGGGGCTCTAACATCCTTTTCTGACCTCGTCAGGCACACATATGTTCCATGTACACACACACAGGCCAAATGCTAATACGTATCAAGTAAAATAAGTCTTTCAGAAACCTGAAGCCTAGGTTAGTTGGCTGATCTACAACAGTTCTTCACAGTAGCCAGTCAATGATAAACTGATTCCAAGGAGCCTGGGGTTGTAGCTCTGTTAGGAGCAGCTGCCCAATGCACAAAGCCCTGCACCAAATAAACCAGTGCTAACCTGTTATCCCAGCATTCAGAGTGGAGGCATGAGGCTCAACAGTTCCAGGCCAGCCTTGGCTACAGTGTAAGGCCAGCTCCGGCTTCCTGAGACTCTGTCTTTAAGAAAGGGAAGTGCAGAAGCTAAAGTCAGCGAAGCTCCAAGGTATTCACAAATTAAATTAGCCAGGCGTAAGTGGGCCCCTGGGACGAGAACAGGGAGAGCAGTCTGTCTTCCCCAGAGGGAACTGCAGGGAGCTGAGGCGTCAGACACTGTGCAGAGGGAGGAAGGCGTGGAACTCGGAGACGGAAGTGTGCTGCCTTTTTTAGATCTGTTTGGCCAACAGTGTCTTAGTGACACCTTCACAGCCTGGTGGAGGCCATGTCACCTCTGCTGAATCCCAGACTCTCTAACCAGACTCCATTGTAAACCTTTGCTTCGCTTCCTGGCTGACCCCCAGTTTCACAGCTCTGGGAACCTAAACACACCCCGAGTCCCTCCCTTCCCCCTGTCTTCTGGCTGCAGTCACCTGAACCTGTCCTGGGACCCTTCAGAGCAACAAGATTTCTTCTCATATTTTTATCTGACCAAATGTCACTCAGCCCGGTGGCTGGGTTACAGCCTGGTGAATCACAGTAATTTGAGACTTCAGAAAGCCAACTATGTATTAAATATTCATGCTAAGGATTAGACCTTAGTCCAGCCCATATTCAATGTGCTTAAAAAAAAAAAGCTCAAAACTGAACAAAATTATGGGACATAAGGTTTTTTGTTATTTTTTTTTTAAAAAAAACCCAAAAAACAGACTATAATTATAGACTGCTCTTCCAGAGGTCCTGAGTTCAATTCCCAGCAACCACATGGTGGCTCACAACCTTCTGTAATGGGATCCAATGCACTCTTCTGGTGTGTCTGAAGACAGCTACAGTGTCTGATGATGATGATGATGATGATGATAATTATTATATAAGACACATTCCCCCCCAAAAAAACCCAAGTGCATTTTATTTTTAATGATGTGTATAGATATGTCTGTGTGCAAATGTGTGCATGTACACATGTGTGAGTGCAGTGCCTGCAGAGGCCAGCAGAGGGCATCAGATCCCCTGAAGCTGGATTTCAGGCAGTTGTGTGCTCCAGGATGTGCTGTGAGGAACTGAACTTGGGTTCTCTGTAGTTCGTGCTCCTGGTTGCTGAGCCACTTCTCCAGCCCTGACAGAAGCCTTTCTAATTCATTTATTTTGAGGCAGCCTCTCACTATGTAGCCCTGGCTGGCCTGGATCCCACTTCATAGACAACTCGCAGAAATCCACATGCCTCTGCCTCACCAGTGCCAGGATTGAACCCCGGTGCCTGGGTGGTCTCTTTCTTAAATTAAAATTTATTTAGTTTACAAAACATTGGGTTTCCATAAGGCTTTTCATACAAACTCAGTTTATATCCTCAGATTTATGTTTAAGTGTGTGTGTGTGTGTGTGTGTGTGTGTGTGAGAGAGAGAGAGAGAGAGAGAGAGATCACCTATGCGTTAACATGCTGGTGCTAGGGGTCAAACCCAGGTCCTTTGCAAGGACAAAGCTGTCTTTCCAACTCTGCAGTCTCTCCACCCTATATTTTAAGACGGGTCTCTCCCGAGCCGGGGCTCACTATGTCAGCTGGAGTGGCTGGCCAGTAAGCAGCTGTCTTCTGTCCCCCAGAGTTCCTCACAGGTGCTGATGATCTGAGCCCAGTCCCCACATGGCAAGCATGTCACCTCCACCATCTCCCCCAGCACACGTTAGTCTCATTTCTTAGATGAGGAAACTGAAGCTCAGAGAGGTTAAGGCACTTACCTAAGGTCACAAGGCAGGAGGTGCCTGGAGATGGAGTCATGCTGTAGGCACTGGACTCTTTTCTTTTGCTGGGTCCGGAGCCCAGGACCTCTCAGAATGCTCAGTCACCGAGTGACACTCTGACCATCTCTTCTTCTTCCTTGTCAAAGTAATTAACCGCTTTGTGAGTTACGCTCAGAGGCAGGAACAGACTCTTAGGCTGGGGCCTCAGCCTCTGGGGTTCCCTCTGCTTCTTACCTTTCCCTTGGTCCCCGCTTACCTTCGGCCTCCGTTTCTCTCCTTTTGTGGGGGCAGGCAACAGACAGCCTCGTTCCTCAGCCACCGCTCACTTTTTAAAATCACATAGGAGTGTTCTGCCATGGAGGCCAGAGAGGAGCCTCAGATCCCCTGGAACTGGAGTTACAGATGGGGTGCTGAGAATCAAACCTGGGTCTTCTGCAAGAGCAACAACTGATTTTAACCACTGACCCATCTCTCCAGCTCCACAAAATTCTTTTTTGATTAAGAAAGTGTTTCTTGGGGGCTGGAGAGATGGCTCAGCGGTTAAGAGCACTGACTGCTCTTGCAGAGGTCCTGAGTTCAATTCCCAGCAACCACATGGTGGCTCACAACCATCTGTAATGAGATTGGATGCCCTCTTCTGGTGTGTCTGAAGACAGCTACAGTGTGCTCATCAATAAAATAAATAAATAAATAAATATTAAAAAAAAAACAGCTGCTGGTACAAGGCATTTAAAAAAAAAAAAAAAAAAAAAAGAAAGTGTTTCTTCTGCTTGCCACAAGGTCTGTCATCAGTGTGCAGACAAATGGTGTGGAAATTTACTCTGCCCCTAGGTGGCGCCACAGGACCACAAACTCAGCACCTTGACGTGTCAGACTCCAGGAGGTCAAGGGAAAGGGGACCTTGCAGCTGTCTTATTCTTACTAACTCCGCCAGTTTTCAGGCACCATGCATGGTATAACTCCAGATTATAAAGTATGACCCAGTTAGAATCTAGGAAGTTGTTACTTTATTTTATGTGTATGATGTTTTGTCTGCATTTACATAGGTAACACACTTCCTCCAACAAGGCCACACCCACTCCAACAAGGCCACACCTCCTAACTGTGCTACTCCCTGGGCCAAGCATATTCAAACCACCACAGTCCAGTTTTCAAGAGTCCTTTATTAGTCTTAGGTTTCTCAGAGTAGTTTGTGCTTGAGGCAGAGGATAGGACTCTCAAGGTTAAGTTAGGAGCTAGGTGACGGGAGAGTGGGGTCCTCCCTCCCAGCAGCGAGTGTGGGGAGTGGGCAGCAGTCGCTGGGGCTTACCCATGAAGTACTGTGAACAGGAGGCACAATCTTGAAGCATCTGTTTTCTCCAAGTAGAAAAGGCACACGAGGGTCTTTCAGGCTCCAGCTGCCTGTGAGCGGGTCAGTGAACTCTTCAGTCTAACTTGATTGTCTGTTGCACAGAGCCTTGTCCTCAGCCCTGTTCTGCAGTTAGGCCTCTGCCCTGTTGTGCTCTCCAGCATTAGACTAAAGACCTTGAGCTCTTGAAGGTAGAGGTAGTGCAGGCTAGCTCACTGTCCCAGCCTCAGGGCGGGTAGCAGGTTCTCAAGGGAATGAATGATCCAAGGAGTAAATAAACAGACATCACAGAAGCTGCGCAGATCCCAGCCTGGCGTGCCCCGTGAGCTCCTTGCGATGTTTACACAAGCAGCTGAACACCTGAGAGAGTTCAAGTAGAGAGAAGTGTTCTCCCAACTTCCTCGGCGTGGAACTCTTATCTCAGAGAAGTGTTCTTTCAACTTCCTCAGTGCGGAACCCTTACCTCAAACGCAAACACCCTCGTTCTGACAGGTGAAATAACCTTTTAACAGATGTTTACTCCTGAGTGTCCTCATCTCCTCCTGGTTCTCCACTTCATCCCAACATATAACTGCTCTGAGGTGAGTGGAAAGAAAACCTACAAACAGAAGAATAAAGCTGACATCCAAGGAGGCAGATGAGCGGTGAGAGTAGGGAGGCCAGGACCCTTCTGCTGGCTGCGTTCTTTGACCCCGAGGACATGGCAGGTCCTGGGGAACTTGCGGCATCCTTCCCCTTCTGAATGTCAGCTTGAACCAGGCAGGATCAGGCAGGGTTTTCTGAGCCTAGGATGTTTGGATTCCTTCATCCCTGTGGCTCCAGACTTTGGAGCAGCCAACTTGACCAGGAGGCTCACATAGCCCCAAAGTTTCTCTGTACCAGGTCCCTTTCCAAGCACCTAAAAATGCCCATGTGTCTAGGCCTTACCACAGTCCTATGGGTAGGTCTTCTGTTCTCTCTAGTCATGGAGGAATTGAGGTACAGATAGCAGAGAGGTCACCGAAGGCCACAGATCTTGGTGTGGTTCATCTCTTAGTTCTGTACTATGCTATCCTGTCCCTGGTGCTATCACGGTCCCAGAAGGTCTTCTGCCTCTTCAGTTGTTAGGCTCCTCGAGGGAGGCCTTAAGGAGACTCGCGCCCAGGCTGGCTGTATACTCCTTTAGGTTCTCAGGGTCCTATACTCCATGCAGAGATGGAAGCGAGCTGAGACGGGAGGCTCTGGACATATCCTTGGAATCCCTTCTTGGGTCCTTGACCTTACCTGTCACTCAGATCAGGAGTGGGTCACATGGACAGGCCATATTGTCACATTGGCCATTCCTAGGGAACAATGTGTTTGCTTGGCTGTTTCTATGGCAGAAAAGTCATGAGTTCAAACGAATACAAGGAGCAACTCTTTAGCCTATGATGGTTTATTTATTTCCTGTAAGTATAGTTTGGTGGTAGAGGGCTTGTTTGACACTTGACATGGTGGGTTTGAGCCCTATCAGCTCACCTGTGCATGTGTACACACACACACACACACACACACACACACGCTCCCTCATTAATGTAGTTAAACATGTGTTGACCTTAATTGTCAGCTTGATAGGATTCAGAACCAACTTAGGAGACATACCTGTGAGTTTTGGGCATTCCAACAGGCAGCCCGGATAGTCCAAGGGAAAAAAATCCGTGCTGCCTGCCTGACTCTGTCGTCACTTCCTTCTGAGGGAGGAGGGCATCTGCTGCTGCTGCCACCTTCCAGTGACATCAGGCACCAGTGTTCTCAACCTTCCAGTGTGGACTGAAGACTAGTGGCTTTGAGTTGGGACTGCTGAGGCACCCAGTGGACTGAGCAGTTACCAGGTTCTCTGCCTCTCCACATGCAGCCAGCCACTGATGGACCACCCATGTAACCCCGATCATGGCAGCCGGGTTGTTGGGTTACAACAAATCCCCTCACAGATTATTACTTTAGGTGTACTGTGTATCTCAGGCATATACCGAAGCCCAGTTGAGACATCCAGCCCTGTGGAGAATAACTACTAGATTTTCCGTTCGTAGGCAGCCACTGTTGGATCAGCTGGATCATAGCCTATAAACGTCTCCAATAAACCCTTTTTCTAAATACAGAGAGGTTCACTTCAAGAATTCTGTTACACTATAGAGCCTTGACAAACACACCCTAGAGAATCACGGACCATCGCCGTCACCTCAGAGATTTCTCTCAGGCCTCTTTCCAGTCGCTTTCCCAACAATCCTAGTTCTAAATGACATTGCTTCTATAAATGACACTGTACACTATGTTATCTTGTATTACATGATTGCATGTAACAAAAGCCTAATGTATTAACACTTCTAAAAACTTTTTTGTGATGCAACTTGTGTGTGCAGGAAGCCCAAAAAGATCAGAACAGGCAGGTCCTGGATCCCTCGGCTCTAGACTTCTGTGAATCACTATTCTATTGTAATATCCTGACCCCGGGCGTTCACAAGGTCACTTACGGCTCACCAGAGGTTTGGCGTTTGTTTTCAGACCGTTAGTAAATTAAGGAAAAGCTCTTTGCCTAGCTTCAGCTTCCTCTTAGATCCAGACCTTGTGAAGCTGTGTTTCTCAACCTTCCTAAACATTGTGACCCTCAAATGCAGTTCCTCATGTCGTGTGGTGACCCTCAAACGTAATTATTTTCGTTGCTACCTCATAACTTTAACTTTGCTAGTGTTATGAATCATAAATATCTGTGTTTTTTTTCCTATGGTTTTAGGAGGTTTGAGCCCCAAAGGGGTTTCGACCCACAGGCTGAGATCTGCTGCTGTAAGGGGAGGCGGTGATATTTAAAAAGGTCATAAACTCTGGAGGGTCTGTTCAATTCATATTGAAATGCTGAGAGAACACAGGGTGGAAGCCGCTACCACCCTACTCCCAGTCCTAAAAACTGCATTCTTTGAACAATAATGGTGAAATTACAGGAAGCCTGGTGTGTGTAGCATGTGCTAGGCAACCATCTGCTGAAAAGTGGTGTTGCAGGGAGGGGTGACGATTTAGGCTTTAGAGTTAATGGGTCCAAGTTCTGTTAATGGGTGGGGTTAACTTTCTTGGATACCGCATTGGGGTGGGGGGCAGAAGTCTATGCAATACACTAGATATGGGTGCAAAAGCTCTCTGCAACAGTAGATATGGGTGACATTTCCCTTCTTTGGTGGCTTCTGTGGCCTGCAACTTGGACTTGATTTCTAGGCAAAACAGAAAACTGCAGCTGCTTCTGGGCAGCAGGTGCACCCAGCTCGTCTTGGGGCTCCCGGGGTGTCTTTTTAGAGATTAGCTGAGGGGGTCTGAGGCCAACAGGGGTCAGGGGTCGACGGGGCTCCCCGTCTGCAGCCATCGGGGTAAAGGATCGACAGCCCTGGGCGTCTGCACACCGCGCGCTGTAGGCCCGGGAGAGGCCAAGGCCGGGCGCAGGGGTCAGCGCGCGGCTCGTGGGCACCGTGCCCGTCCCGGTCGGGCCTCCCCCGGTGACCTCATCGGGTGGCCGGCCCCGGCCGGTAGCGAATCGCCGCGCGGGTGCACGGCAACGCCCCGGAGACTCCGGGCCACCGCCGCCTCCGCCGAAGCCACGCACGCACGCACCCCGGGGACGCTCCACGACTCGGCCTCCAGCCTGCGTGGTGCCCGCCGCAGGCCGCTCGCCGGCTCCGCGCCGGCGCGTGCGGTGCGTGCGGTGCGCGCGCGCGCGCGCGCCCGCCACCCAACTGCCACCGAACCTTCTGGAAGCGGAACCCCACAGCCGCCCCCGCCGCCGACAGAGCTCGCCACCTCCGCGAGCGCCTGCGGCCGTGGAGGCCTCTGGGCAGGGGGGCGGGGCGGGGCCTCCGCGAGGGCGGGGCCCCCGAGGGGCGGCCGCCTGTGATTCGCCGCCTCTGCGCAGGCCCCGCCTCTCGAGCGCTATGGCTCCGCCTCTTCCCTCCTCCTCTATGGCGCCTCCCAGGCTCATTCATTCGGCGCCGGGCCTGCTGGACACCTGTTCTCAGATCCTGCCGCCGCCGCCCGCCGTCGCCGCCAAGATGTCGGGCCCCACCACAGACACGCCGGCCGCCATCCAGATCTGCCGGTAAGACGGAGGCCTGCGGGCCAAGCCGATCCTTTCTCGTTCGCTCCCGCCCGAGCCCGCTGAAGCGATGCTAAGCAGTTAGGTTCACCAGGATGCTGCCTTCATCCTGAGCGGCCCTGCCCGGCTCCACGCTCCTGAGATCCGGGCCCTGGAACTCACCCCTGGACCCCTTCACTGGACTCAGGGCGAGGACTCTCTCCCCGGACCCCACCCTGGAGCGCCCCTCCCCGTGCCCTCCTCAGGGATGCTCCCCGCCATGCTGCAGAATCGGGCCGCCTTGCCGACTCCTCCCACCGGCCTCTGGCTGCATCCCAAGGGCGGCGGCCGCAGTTCTGAGGACACTCGATATAGGAATCCGGGCAGGGACACTGGAACCGGGCAACTGGCAAAGGGTCTATCCGCCATCCTCTTGTGGGTCCTATAGGGCTTGCCCCACCCCGGGCTCGGCGGCGCCTTATAGTCCGAGCCCAACCTCCTGTGGGCTTCGGAAAGGGTAACTAACTTAGGCTCCAGAGGGTGGTGGGGAACATGCCCAGGGCAGTGCGAGCACACATGGGTGGGTGCCTCTGTGAGAGCAGGCCCCAGACCCACTGTTCCTTCAGAGCCCCGCCTCAGTTGTAAGGAGAGCAGGTGTTAGAAGGAAGAACTCATCCATTCAAACGGTTTCTTGCCTGGGAAAGGGAGTGAGTGGGTCGTCTCACACAATAGGGGTGAAGGATTGTTCCCATCTAAGCATCCTCCCCAGTCTTGTTCCATTGGGGGGGGGGGATACTGTTTAGATGTGGGTCCCCAGAGGAAGCTGGAGCTGATGAGCAAGCTCGTTTCCCCGAGAAGGCGGGGAGGGCAGCCTCAAGGTTACCCTGCGGTTTCGGTCACAGAAGTAGAAAGCATAGGCAGGCTGGCATGCATACACCGGATAAGTAAGGGGCAGGAGTGAGGGGTGGGGATGTGGGATCGTGCCTGCAGGTTGTCTGCCCTGTCTGACACACTGACAAGAGTGAGCTTTTTGAGAGTGGGTATCACGGGGCGAGCACACACACGTAGTTTGGAGGTCGGGCGTCAGGCTGACCTTGTGTCTCAGCCTTCCCAGCGCAGGCAGGCTCCTGTCCTGTGGCTGTTGCTGCTGGATAGCTGGAACTCTTCACTGTCGGCCTTACCTTCTGGCCTGGCAGAGGTTTCCCGACTTCAAGGTCAGCTTCTGACTTCCTAGAGAGGGCATGTGTTTAGGGAGCCCTGCTCTCTTACTTCCTTAGTGGCAGTGTGGCTGCCCTGGCCACTTGACTTGAGCTCTGTGGGGTCAGAGTGCCTGTTACTGATAATGCGGAGATAACGGGGGTCTTTGAGACATGCTGTTTATTGGTGTGGGGGTCTTGGGCCTCACCTTTCTGGGAGGATGGCTGGTAGGATCCTTCCTCCCCCTGCGGTGTGGAGGAGGGATTGGAGAAACTCAATAAAGCCCTGGAGGAGCCCCAGGAGCTTCAGGGTCAGCTCCTGCTTACGTCTGGTCATACTGATGAAATCTCCTGGGCTCTTAGTTAACCTCATCAGTATAGTTGGTGACGGACCATCTCTTTTTCCACTAGCTTCTAACAGCTAATGGCTTTTTATGTAGCTTTGGATACTTTGATATGTTCACAAGTCTAGTGTGTGGCTTTTTTTTTTATTGTACTCTACAGGGCTGTCTCTAGCTGTCACAAACTGCACGTTTTCCCTAAGGTGCATGGACAGGAGGCCTGGCTGAGATGTTTCAGGGCATGACTGCCAAAGGAGGAGGAGCCGTGAAGTAGACTGTGGTCATGTGGGCTTGGCTGGAACCCCAGGACACTAGACAGCAGACCTAGCTAGGTGGGGAGCCCTTTAAGGACATTTGAGGCAGCACCATGAAAGACAAGACTCCTGGCCTGGAGCATCTAAGCCATGAATTTAACAGGACTTCACCAGATACCTCCAAGGAGCGCAGCCCTGGACGGACATTGAACAGTGGAAAGTTTTGTCCTTGTCTTAGGAGAGACACAGTGTCAGGCAGGATGGGACACCTGGCGTCCCAGACTCGTAGATGGATCATCCGCTTTCAGTCCCAGAGCTTGAAGGAAGGGGGCTTTAAAGGCAGCTGTGGGGCTGGGGAGATGTCTCAGGGGCTGAAGTGCTTGCTGTGCAGCCCTGAGTTGAGACCTGTGTAAAGTGAGCCGGGGTAGTGAGTGCCTGTAACTTCAGTGCTCCTGCAGCGAGGTGTGGCATGGAGACAAGAGGTGCTCATGGGCCAGCTAGGATGATTGATGCGGCAGTAGACAGCTAGCACCTGTCTCAATCCAGGCGCAGAGTGAGGACTGGCGCAGAGTGAGGACTGGCGTCTGAGGTAGTTCTCTGACCTCTATACTTCTTACACTATGGCACTATATACCTACCTACACACACCTACACACACAAGTATACACACCCCTTCAAAGATAAGAGTAAATGTGGCTATAGTCTTGGTATGGATGTGGCCTCTGCCCTTGGTAACTGAGTGACCTGGAAGCCCATTGCTTAAATTCCTGTGTCCCTGTTCAGTCTGGGTCTGAGTATTGAATAAAAGTTAGTTGAGCAAGGAATGATAGTGCAGGCCTTTAATTCCAGCACTCAGGGGGCAGAGGCAGGCAGATGTCTGAGTCTACAGAGTGCTAGCATAGCCAGAGCTACACAGAGAAACCCTTTTTCAAAAAAAATCAAATAAGTTAAAAAAAAAAAAAGAGTAGCCTGACCTGACCCGGCAGGATGGCTAGCACAGAGTCAATGGGTGTTCTTTATGTGGAAAGTGGGCCACCAGCTTAAGAGGTGACAGCCTGGGCTTTATTCCTAGATCTGTCTCTTGCAGGTGTCTGTGTGACTTAGGTCACTTCCTTAACCTCACAGCATAATCTTCCTGACCTCACTTCTCTTATCTGTAAACTAGAGTTAGGACAGTGCCTATCTTGGGTCACTGTGTGGATCTTATCTGTAAACTAGAGATAGGACAGTGCCTATCTTAGGTCACTGTGTGGATTGATACCCTTGTCCCATTTCTTGGTTGTGTACAGGAACTTACAAAAGGAACCCTTTGAGAACCACAGGCCACTGAGTATTGTCATCTATCCTTTGATCCAGTACAAATAGTCAACCTCCAAGCAGTGTGCTGCTGTAGGGGGCCTTGGTGCAAGATGGCACAGGCACATACATGTGTGTGTGTTTGTATGTGTGTGTCCCTGTGAGAGTGTGTGTGTGTCCCTGTGAGTGTGTGTGTGTGTCCCTGTGAGTGTGTGTGTGTG
>NW_021620991.1:3414127-3444425 GCF_004785775.1 Grammomys surdaster | reverse complement strand
GTGTGTCCCTGTGAGTGTGTGTGTGTGTTCGTGTCCCTGTGAGTGTGCCATGGCACAAATGTAGAGGTCATGCCGAGGACAGCTTGTGGGAATAGGTTCTTGGGATTGAACCCAAATTTTCAGATTTGGCAGTGCCTTCATCTATTGAATCATCCCACTAGTCCTGATTTTGAGAGAGAGAGAGAGAGAGAGAGAGAGAGAGAGAGAGAGAGAGAGAGAGAGAGAGAAGAGGTGCTCTGGAAACCCACAAGCTCTCTTAATAGCTGACCCTTCCCTTTAGCCCTGATTTATTTTTATTTATCTATTTTGCCCTTTTTGAGGCAGAGTTCCACTTAGCAGCCCGTGCCAGCCTTGCCCTTGGCATCCTGCCCCACCTCATGATCACTGAACTCTGAGGTTTTGTGGCTGTGGAACCTATTTGGGGCTGAGGGTGTGACATCTGCAGACTCTGGCTTGTCCTGCTCTCTCTCAGATGCCGGTCTCTCAAGCGCTTTCCTGGGAGCGGGATGCGAGGACGGCGAATGCCTTCAGTGCTGTCTGCAGTCTGCAAACTCCAGCAGTGCTAGTTCAGTGGATGTGAATTGTCTCTCCTTTCAGCTTGGTCTTTGGCTGGAAAGTGGAATTAACAATAACACTGGATCTGTTCTGGAACATTCCGTAAAGTGCAGTGTGGCTCTATTCCTGGGAAGATGTATGGATCCTGTTGAAGATGCACTCTTTGTAGCCCAGTGAGCCTGTGGTGAAGGGTGCCTGAGTCTGCTACTGTCTTGTTTTACAGCCTGTTACCTAGCCCAGTGTCACTCTGGACTTTGCCCTGAAGCTAGCCAGCTCCCTGATATCATGCAGGCCAGAAGGTGCCTTCTTTTTAAAATTTATTTACTGATTTTTATGAGTATGGATGTTTTGCTTGTCTATATGTCTCCTGCCATGTGTGTGCCCAGTGCCTGAAGAGAGCACTGGATCCTCTGGACTGGAGTTGCAGATAGTTGTGAATTGCCGTGTGGGCGCTGGGAAACAAGCTCAGGTGTTCTGGAAGAGCAGCCAGTGTTCTTAACCGATGAGCCAGTTCTCCAGCCTTTTCCTGAAGGACACGAAAGGATGTGAAGGGTTGGATGTCAGGGTCGACCCCACAGGTACTGTGACCGCCCATCTTGGGTACTGTTTTTCAGTCCTGGAGGTTCCTGGGAAGGGAGTTCTTGTGGGGTCTTCCCCACCAAGGACCTGTACCTGAATACCTGCAGGGAGGCCGGCTAGTAGCACTGCAAACTTTAGTGCCCACAGTAACATTTCAGTAGTCAACAGAATGCACGTAGATTTTTAAAGTATCTATGGGTAGTTCCTTGAAATCTGGGCAGGGCAGCCTTTAATCTCATAGACACAGCCATTCCTTCGATTGAGGATGACACCATCTGTGATTCTACCTTGAGAAGAGTCAATGCCTCTGGCCAACTCAGACACCTATCCTCACATGCATGCCTCACCCACCCACCCACATATACACATACATACATAACCCCCCCACATACATACATACATACATAACCCCCACCCACATACATACATATATATATATACATACATACATACATACATAATAACAAACTATAAAGTAAATTGGAAACAGACTTAGTGTGGAGTGATGGTCACCTCTCATTCCAGCATGTGGCAGGCAGAGGCGGAAAGCCAACTGGATGTGTGAGGAGATGTTCTCTCTTTATTTTTGTAAAATCTGATGATTAATGTGAAGAAAGATAATAAATGTTAGGTTGAGACCAGTAGATGGCTCAGCAATGAAGGCGCTTGCTTGCTATGAGTTTGGTCCTTGGAAATTCACACAGTGGAAGGCAAGAACCAACTCGTGTGAAGGGTCTCCTTACTTCCACTAACCTGTGACATACAGGCACAGTAAACCCTGCTCTTTTTTATAAATAAGTATATAGGGGGAGAAAGACTTGTTCTACTCTGACCCAGGGTCTCACATGTATGCTAGGTGAGCACTCAGCCTCGGGGTCACAGCTTGCCGGTCATCATTTATTTATATGTTTTCACACACAAAAAGAGACTTATTTTATGTGCATAGGTGTTTTTACCTGCATGTATATTTGTGCACCATGCATGTACAGTGCCTGTGGAGACCAGAGGGCAGCATCGGATTCTCTGGGACAGGAGTTCTGGATGGTGGTGAGCTGCTGTGTTGGTGCTGGGAACTGAGCCCGGGTCCTTTGCGAGAGTCTTCTAACACTGTACTGTCTCTCCAGCCCTCTCGGTTGTTATTACATTATCCTTTACTGCTCAAAAGTATTTATTTAAAATATTTATACAAGGGCCGGGCGGTGGTGGCGCACGCCTTTAATCCCAGCACTTGGGAGGCAGAGGCAGGTGGATTTCTGAGTTCGAGGCCAGCCTGGTCTACAGAGTGAGTTCCAGGATAGCCAGGGCTATACAGGGAAACCCTGTCTCGAAAAACCAAAAAAAATAAATAAATAAATAAATAAAAAATATTTATACAATATTTGTCTCTCTGCAGCGGTCAAGCTCAGAGCCTTGTACAGGGCAGCTGGTGCTTTCCCCCCAAGTGACAGCCCTAGCTCAAGGTTTGCCATCGTAAAAGCCTTGTTGACTTCTGGATGTAACACACACACTCCACACCACCGTTTTCTGTGGATGTAACACACACACTCCACACAACCGTCCTCTGTGGATGTAACACACACACTCCACACCACCGTTCTCTGTGGATGTAACACACACACTCCACACAACCGTCCTCTGTGAATGTAACACAGACACACACTCCACATCATCGTTCTCTGTGGATGTAACGCACACACTCCACACCACCGTTCTCTGTGGATGTAATACACACACTCCACACAAACGTTCTCTGTGGATGTAACACACACACTCCACACAAACGTTCTCTGTGGATGTAGCACACACACACACACACACACACACTCCACACAACTGTCCTCCATGAAATGCGGCTGCTTTCATGTACATTTCACTGACATTTGTTTGTTTTCTTTTGTTTTGAGGCAGAGTTTCACATAGCCCAGGCTAGTATCACATTTGGCATGTGGTGGAGGGTGGCCTTGAACTTCTGATCCTCATGATTTCATGTCCCAAATTCTGATATTATAGGTGTGCACAGTTCCTTGCATTTTGATAGATGTGTGCCTGTGTAGCAACCATCTGACCGGGACATAGATTATCTTCATGAGATCTAATGGTGTCAGGCACTTATTTCCTTCTTCCAGCACTGGTACCTGGCAAGTGACTCAGTGGCTTTCTCTCATGTGGCTTGTTCTGTGGTTGTTAGGGGAGGGTGTTGTACTTAGCACAATGCCTGTGAACCTCACATGGGCGGCACTCCCATTCTCTGGACATCCCAGCTGGTTTATCTCTTCAGCCAATGAACATTTGGGATTCTAGAGTTGTGAATGCAGTTTACAAATGCAGATTTCACAGGCATTGGGATGTACTCTCCGGCATGGGAACATTCTCTTCATGTTTGATGAGGCTGAGGGATTTTTATTATATGTTCCAGATGTATGTATGTATTTATGTGTTTATATGTTTGCTTAGTTAAAAAGGGGAAGCCAAGCCTGGTAGTGCATGGCTCTGATCCCTGTACTTGGAAGGCATAAGAAGCCTGGGGAATCTCTGTGAGTTCGGGGCCAGCTTGGCTTACATGGTGAGTTTCTGGTGAGCAGCAAGGGTGACATTGTAAGACCCTGCCTTTAAAACATAAAACAAAGGGGCTGGAGAGATGGATCAGTGGTTAAGAACACTGACTGCTCTGAGGTCCTGAGATCAATTCCCAGCAACCACATGGTGACTCACAATCATCTGTAATGGGATCTGATGCCCTCTTCTGGTGTGTGTCTGAAGAGGGTGACAGTGTACTTACATACATAATATAAATAAATAAATCTTAAAACAAAACTGTGCATGAGGCTTCACTGTTGTCTCAGGGTTTAAGTGCTGTGAACAGACACCATGACCAAGGCAACTTTTATAAAGAACATTTAATTGGGGCTGGCTTACAGGTTCAGAGGTTCAGTCCATTATCATCAAGGTGGGAACATGGCAGTGTTCAGGCAGACACAGTGGAGGCAGAGTTAAGAGTTCTACATCTTCATCTGAAGGCCACTAGGAGAAAACTGGCTTCCTAGCAGCTAGGAGGAGGGTCTTAAAGCCCACAGTGACACACCTATTCCAACAAGGCCACACCTCCTAATAGTGCCACTCCCTGGGCCAAACATATTTAAACCATCACGACTGTATTGCCCAGGCTATCCTGAAATTCTGGGCTCAAGTGAGACCCTTGCCACTACTTCCTAAGTTCCCTAGTAAATGAGAGGACAAGTGTCACCGTGGTGCCACTGTGCTTGGTCTAAGGTGGATTTCCAAAGGAGCCTGTGTTTTAGAGAGGCTGCTGAGGTGTCTGTGGATGCCAAGCTGTGCTGTCTGGGACTTGTTGCAAGAAGGCCAGGCGTGGGGAGTGCTGGGAACAGAGGAAGCCAGAGAAGGTCGGAGGCTGCTGCATTGACTGTTGTGCTGTTTAGGAGCTACAGGGTAGGGACAGGAGACTCATCGAAGCCTTTGTTTCTTTTCACAACTGAGAGTGCTTCCAGCTCTGGTGCTTCCTCCTTCAGCATGAGTTAGGGCGGAGTTGAGCCCTGTTTTCCTCCGTGGTCCCGCCCCAGTGCGGCACTTTCTCATCTTCCGACTTCCTGCTACCTTCATGCCTAGCCAGGACCTCTGCCCCACTTGGCAGCCCAGCCAGCCTTGCTGAGGAGCTTTTGGCTGAGGTGGAACCATGCCTTGACTTGTAATAAGCCAAGCAGGGTAGTACTTGGCTTGAAGTTCCTGGAGATGGGGGGTCTGAGAGGAGGATCTGTCAGCCCTTCAGAGGGTTGGGTCCTTTGTCCCTCCTCCACCATTCCTCCCTGAGAAAAGGCTGAGTGACTGCATACCTTCTCATGAGGTTGCATCACTGGGCTCCGGGAACAGACCCACCAGCTTGCCTGTTGGCATTTGCTTACTCACTAGTGGTGGAGAGAGGAGCCCAGTTGGATTCCCTTGAGGAGGCCCCTCCACTAAGCTGGATGCTGGCTGGTAGACACAGGAGCTAAGCCTCGTGCTATGAGGGAGGATAAACGGTTTGTCCCACTCCTAGGATGAAGCTGCTTGTTAGGACTCTACGTTTCTGGGAAGTGGGGAGGCAGGTAGCCTCCTGGAGCCTGAGGACTGGCCAGGAGTGTTTGGGGCTCAGGAAATTATGCTGGCCTTCGATGAGGGCTGTCAGAACCAGAGCAGATCACCAAAAGCCTGAAGGTCGCATCGCTGTGGGAAGGTAGGATGCTTGATATTCTGCTTCCTGGGTGACTCATCCCCCCCAGCCAGCCCCTGGGTCTCAGGCAGCAAAACAGGGAGCTGTGCTGTGCACCCTCAGGATGGTCAGTAGGGGCTGGCCTCGGGTGAGTTGCCTCTTGTCTTAGATGGTCATCAGTTGAGACCTGTCATGCTGTTCTTTTGGGGATCAGTGGAGGCTCCTGGGCTCCAGGTTTGGCAGCTCCAGGCTTGGAAGCTAGGCACTTCCTAGTCATGAGCTCCTTTGGGTGTGGTTGGAGATCACCACATCCTGTGAGCCAGCAGCTGTGCTGGCCACCAGACTTCTCTTCCAGGTGGCCAGAGAGACTTGTCAGCTTCTGTGCTGGCCCTGTTTGGTCCTGGGTCAATGGGCTTTTATTTCTCCTGAGATCTGCAGAAACTTTGTTAGAATTTAATTTACATGTATGAATGTTTTCCGTTGAAGTTCACAATGATGAGCTGTTTCACCTTTAGTTGCCTTAGTTTTGCAAGGGATGGTAGGGGCTTTGTTTTCCCAGTTCTTTCTGGTGTTCATGAGGTGACTGGGGCTGGCCATGAAAGACTGCATGCAGGATTGGAGGGTTTGAACTTTTGGCTACACCCCACTGCATGCTGCTCTGAGGGTGGAGGACCTTATATTGGCTTGAGTTAATCATGCATGACCAATGATTTGATCATTTATGAAATTCCTTAAAACCTCTTGACCCTAAGGTTAGCATTTGTGAGCTTCCCATTGGCAGCGATAGATCAGTTTGACTGATCCCAGTTGTGTCCCTCATTAAAACAAAACAAAACAAAACTATCTTGCCTTGTTGTGTATCCCAGGCTTTCCTCAGACTCCTGTCTTTTTTGGCACCTGCCTCCCAAGCACCAGGATGCAGGAAGAGTTATCTGATGCTTGCAGTTGGTGTGAGTGGAAGCAGCGTGCTGGGGAGTGGAATCAGAATCACCTGGCAGTTCCAGGGCCACCTTGGAGGGACACAGGGTGGCTTCCATAGGGCCTGGCTGCATTACTCATTTCTCAGCATGTAAGAGGTTCAGTGTCCCCACATCCTGGCCAGCACTTACTTGTTAGTGGGTGTGAGGTATTGCCACATGGTGGTTCTGATTGGCCCTCCCTTGATGATCTGAGGTTGAGCATGTCTTCATGTGCTGTTGAGCACTGAGGTGTCTTTGAAGAGTTATCTATTCATGGCTCTTGTCTGTTTACTTTTTCTTTCTTTCTCTGACAGGTTTCTCTCTGTGTGTAACAGCCTCGGCTGTCCTGGAGCTTTTTTTTTTTTTTTTTTTTTTTTTTTTTGAGGGGGGTGGTTTAATAAAATGCTCGGCCCCCCCCCACAGAATTTTTTGTTCTTTTTTTTTTTTTTTTTTTTTTTTTTTCAATCTGGTTTTTCTGTGTGTTTCAAAACCCCGGGGGCCGGTGTGTTTTTTTTTTTTTTTTTTTTTTTTTTTGCCTCTGGAGTGCTGAGATTAAAGGCCTGAGCCACCACACCTAGCTTCTTTTTCCCTTTATAGATTATTATTATCTTTTAATGTATGTATGTATGTGGGTATATATGTCCTGTGTGTAGGTGCTCTCAGAGCCCAGGGTCTTTGAAACTGGAGTTACAGGAGGGTGTGAGCTGCCACGTGGGTGCTGGGAACTGAACTTGGGTCCTCTGGGTAGAGTGGCAAGCATTTTAAACCAATGAGCCAGCTCTTTACCACCCTACCCCCGATCCCCACTCTTTGAGAGACCTCACAATATAGCTCAGGTTATTCTGGAATCAGCTATGTAGACCAGGCTGGCCTTGGAATCACAGATCTCCTTCTGCTGTGTGTTCTGAGTGCTTGGTTTCTTGAGATGGCATCTGTGTCTCACTCTAGCCCCTTATACTCGATGTGGAATGGAGGCTGGCCTTGGCCTCCTCACCTTTCTGCCTCCACTTCCTGAGTGCTGGGTTAGAGATGAACACCACACTTGACCTTGGCCTGCTTTTTTATTAGTGAGCTTATAGACGTTCTTTATAAATTCCAGATGCAATTTCCCTTCTCAGATATTTTTCCAGCTCCCCAAAATTTGTTAAGTAACAGGTTCTGTCACATTTATGAACTTAACTGTTTCTGATTGTGAGTTCAGTGCTGCTTCATTACATTCATAGCGCATGTCTCCAGAAGAAAACTGCAGGCCAGCCTGTCAGACGGCCCGGCAGACGGCCCCTCAGTCTTCCCAGTCTCTGGCAGCACGCCTTCTGTAGTAGACGAAGGGGAGCTCTGAGTCTGACTGCTCTGAGGCTTCAGGCATTGTACAGGGTCTTGTAATGGTGCCCTCCTTAGTTCCTTGCTCATTTGTGTGAGTGGTTGCACGTCAGGATTTCCTTGTGTGTGTGTGTGTGTGTGTGCGTGTATGCGTGTGTGCGTGTGTGTGTGTGTGTGTGATAGTCTCATGTAGCCCAGCCTACCTTGGACTTCATTTTTTATGTGCATGCGTGTTTTACCTGCATGTAGATTTGCGCACCGTGTGCACGTGGTGCCCTTGGTGGCAGGAGGAGGGCACTGACTACCTGGACCTGGAGTTACTGACTGTGGTGAGCTGCCATGTGGGTGCTGGGGATGGAATGTGGGTCCTCTGGAAGAGTAGCCCGTGCTGTTACTCACTGAGCCATCCCTCGGTTGTTGGGCTTGCTGTCAAGTGCCTTCACCTCCTCAGCCTCTGAAGGGCTGATCTCCCTGTCTGCACCTTCCCAGCTCTGGGATTAGAGGTATATGCCACTCTGCCTGGTTTATGCAGTGCTTGGAATCAAACCCAGGGCCTCATGTATTGTGGGCAAGTGTCACCACTTTAGAGGTCATGGGACCTGGGAGAACAGAATTGGTATGTGAGAGGACTAAGGTCTCATGCAGTTGCCTGCTTTCCTCAGCACCTCAGATGCACAAAGTTCTCATGAGTTCAGGCTGCATATAATCACAAAGACGAGCCGAACATGGCAAAACCATGGTTTTCCATGGAGCCATATAAAGGACAGTTTAAGCATTTAATTGAATAGCAACAGCAAGCAGTAATGAGTACTGTGAGGTGAACTACGATTCACTATGCCTAGGAGGAGCATGAAAGCACGGCCCAAGAACAATTCTATGTTTTGAAGAAACTGAGGTCACAGATTCTTGTCTTGATTTCTTGGAGTGTTCTCACAGTGCTCAGAATTCCCACAACACTCCATTCCTGGACAGTGTTCTGACAGGCCAGGACCCTTCCAACTGCTCTGTGTCCTCACCCTTTAAAAGGTAGGGCAGTGTTCTGATGTGGCTAGACCGCACGTTCCTGTCGATGTGATGGGCACGTGGATGGAGCGCGTGTGTTGACTATGAAGGTCCTGCTGCTGTGAGTGTGGCCCATTGGGATAGCTCCTGTGTGTCTGTGCCCAGTTGTTTTGGGTGTATACCCAGAATGCTTTGCCGGATAATAAGGTAATTAGTTGTCTTTCTAATTTTTTAAGAAGTATTCCATTTATCCAGCCTCCAAACAGTGCACAGGCCCCAGCCCCTTCCAGCCTACGCGCTATTCTCTATTGTTTGTATGGGGGGCAGGGATGCAGTCCTGCTGTGTCACTGAGCTGGTCCTCTAGCTCCTGTTATCTGTGGAGGCAGAAAACAGTGTCTCACTGTGTGTTCAGACCATCCACCACACAGCCCTGCTCTGCCTTGTGAATATTGGGTTTAAAAGTGCTCCATGCCTGGCATGCTAATTTGCTTGTTTAATTTTATTTTTTTATCTATAAGGTTTATTGCACAGTTTTTGCAGCGGTAGAAAAGTTGTTGTCACTGTCATCATTCCAGGCAGATGGACACAGGAACAGGGCGCACTTCTGTGCTGTTGATGGCGACTTTGTATGCTGGAGTCTCCCTGCCTGAGCCAATCACTAAGAAGAAAGCTGTTTCCTGATGGTCTGTGCAGGCAGTGTCTTCAGTTTCACTTACACAGTGGTCTTGCTGTCCACTCTCTGATATCCACAGACACGGAGGAGGCCTGGAAGAGGGATCCGGTAGCCTTCTACCACATAGGCTTCCCGGTTCTTTCTTCTGCAGCAACCATGGTAGCAGGAAAGGGTGTCCTACAGGAGGATGTGACTGGGGCTCATGGGATGCTGGAAACACTAGGCGGAATAAAACCCTCAGGACGGAACCCTGCTCACGCCTCCCTTCCGTGAGCTCTGAGGATACTGCTCAAGTGGCAGCAGACACTCAGGGAGCCTGGTGTCAGCCTGGAGAGCAAGAGGCTGTGAATAGGAAGATGTGTCAGGAAGGAAGCAGCACCAGGGTTTTCTGACAGTAACTTTTATTCTCTTGATGTAGTTGTCTCTCTCAGAGGCTTAGTCCTGGAAGCTTCAAGCTTGAGTATCTGAGACTTACCGCTGAATAAGCTCACACTTTCTTGTTCTTTCTGATCTCTGGCTGCCTGATTCAGCTCAGCTGTTCTGGCTCAAAGTCCTCTCCACACTAACTGATTCAATCTGATCTCTCGCTCTCGCTCTGTCTCTCCTGAATTGTTCTGCTGGATCTCAAACCAACTCTATCACTCTGTTGTAATCTTCCGGCTCCTGCTCATTCTCTGGCTTGTTCTGCTTTACCTATGCCTAGCATGTTCTCTCTTCAACCTGTCTGTAAAGCTCTCCCAGTTAAACTGCCTCCCTCCTTTTCTGAACTGCCCCTTAAGTTGCTTCCTTTTCTCTCCTCCTGAGGGTTGGGCATATGCTATTCTGTCTCATCTCTCTCTGATTCATCACTTTGTCTGTCACTCAATTAGACATCACTTTCAAATTTGAGTGCTTCCTTCTGCAAACTGACTTTATTTTCATTGTTTGGGATTAGAGGTGTGTGATAAGGGTGTGCCTATATTCCAGCCGAAGGAATACATGTGTGCTAAGGGCTGAGCCACACCATAACTAGAAACTACTCTGTTTTTCTTTCCCGTCAATAATATAACTTCAGCATTCACACTGTGATCAAATATCCTGCAACCAGATTTGGCAAGTCCAGGTCGGATCTTTCAGTGTGGGCGACCAGGGCACAGGCAGCCACAGTCACTTTTGAATCTGGGGATGGCTTATTTAACATTCAAATGGGATGTGCAGTGTCTCGTGTTTTGTTTCTTTTTCCCTTTTTCTTCTCTCTCTCTCTCTCTCTCTCTCTCTCTCTCTCTCTCTCTCTCTGTTTCTCTGTTTTTCTCTCTTCAGACAACAAGCTCACGTATCTCAGGCTAGCCTCCAACTTACTCTGTAGCTTGGAATTCTTCATTCTCTTGCAGGTGTGCACCGTCATGTTAGGCTCATATATTTTTGATTTGTCTTTCTACTAGTATGTGCTCTTTTGTATTTTTTAAAAGTAAAACATTATTCAGCAATTTTTAAATTAACTGCTTATTTATAACAGCAGGGGCCTGTGCAGACCAGGCACACAGTCTGCTGCTGTGCCCACAGCGTGTTCATTGGTCGCCCGCATGTTCCCTGTGCAGGAGCATCGACTTGTTCTTGGCTTACCCTTCCCCTTCCTTCCTTCCTTCCTTCCTTCCTTCCTTCCTTCCTTCCCTTTCTTTTAAGATAGGACCATGTTGGCTTTGAAATCTCCATGCAGCCAAAGATGATCTTGAACCCTGAGTCCTCCTGCCTCCATTTCACAAGTGTCCTCATGACTGGCCAGATCTTCGCCAGTTAAGAAGGTGATGTATTATAACCACGGGTCCCAGCATTAGAGAGCAGAGGCTCCAGGACGGCCATGGCCTATGCAGAGAGGCCCTGTATAAACAAACCAATTGGCTCACTGTTTTGGATGCTGGCTTCCCATTGGGCATATGGTTTGCACAGTGTTCCCTTTTTGTTCCCTGTCTTTAGATTCTGTTGGTACTGTTGTAAATATAGAAAATATTTACATTTTGTAAGTCTAATTTGCCTACTTTTTTATGCCCAAGCCCAGTGTCAGGAGGACATTTTCTCCTTGGGGCTCTTATATTTAGGCTGAGGTCTGTTAGCAGTTACTTGTGTATTTTGTAGGTAAGGGGCAATTTTCTCCTTTGGTCTGCTCTCCCAGCCCTGTTTACAGCTATTCTTTTCCTCTCCAATGCTTTTGCTGCCTTTGGTGTAGTGTCTGTGTATGAGACAGTATGTAGATGTGGGTATGCATGTGTGTGTGAATGGGTGTGTGCATGTGTGTGTGCATGTATGTGTGAGTGGGTGTGTGCATGGGTGTGTGAGTGAATATGTGCTTGTGTGTGCATGTTTGTATGAGTGGGTTGTGTGCCTTTGTGTGCATGTGTTTGTACGTCTGTGTACATGTGTGTGCATGTGTGCATGTATGTACATGCTATGTTATACCTGCATTGTGTCAGAGTACAGCCTCTGGTATTGGTCACCTTCCACCTTGTCTGAGACAGTGTTCTTATTCCCTACTGTGTATGGAAGGCTAGCTAGCCCACAAGCTTCTGGGGATCGTGCTGTCTTTGCCTCCATCTGTGTTGAGGTCCAGCCTTGACACCGGATCTGAGTTCTCAACTGGAAGCAGGGATATCTGGAAGGTGCATAATAAATACACACGCAGACAACTTTTCCGGTACAAGTTGACAGGCAGTTTTTCAAGGCTTAAGGTTGCTCTTTCTCTCTCTGTCTTTGCTACCCCCCGCCCCCCACTCTCACTCGGCTCACTTGCTTGAAGCTTGAGGCTGCATGCACTCTGCATTCTCCTGTGCGATTTTCTTTTCCTGAACTCCCACACACCTGTGCGTTCCCCTTTCAGTCACATGCATTTTCATACTTTTTACACACACTTCACACACACCACACACACTCTCCTGTCACTCACGGACACTGTCTATACCCTCTCTCACTCTCTCTGACAGTCTCACGCTCTGCACACCCCTACTCCCTCCTCACACTTCCCCCGCTCACCCACACTCACTCCCCGCTGTTAACCTGCCCCCATCTTTTATTGATACTCCACAAGCAGGGAGAAGGAAAGACAGTGTATAGTCATTGCCAAACCAAATTCAAAAGAATGACCACATCCCACAAAGAATTAAGAATCATGATTGTTCCCCAAAGTTTCAGTATTTCAATATTTCAAAATAGTAATACTTGCAAACTTACCATTACTTAAGCTTTTACTTTTGACTTCTTTTTTTTTTTGTTTGTTTTTCGAGACAGGGTTTCTCTGTGTAGCCCTGGCTGTCCTGGAGCTCACTTTGTAGACCAGGCTGGCCTTGAACTCAGAAATCCGCCTGCCTCTGCCTCCCAAGTGCTGGGATTAAAGGCGTGTGCCACCACCGCCCGGCTACTTTTGACTTCTTATACTTCAGAGCTGAGAGCTCCGAGGTCAGCTGCATGCATTTTCTTGTGAAGCTCTAATGATGAATGACACGGGCAAAGCTGCCGGGCAGTGGTCAGAAAGAATCAAGTTAATCTTTGACTCGGCACTTCGCTAGCTTTCTGCTTCTGTACATTGCACACAACGGCTCTCCTAAGAGCCCTAGTGTTTTAACTTAGTTTTACCAGTATAAGATTGTGTGTATTCTATACTTGCCTATCCAGGAACCTCTCCCAAATGTTGTGCAGAATTTATTTAATACCTTCAATAACTTTATCCTTTCTCGGGGTTCCAGTATTGGCTGTGCTTCATTTTCATAATAATTTTAAACTTTCTTTGCAAGGCAAACATTAATTTGAAACTACCATTGTGCAGTTACGACATTGTTTCTAAGATGAGAACACACAGCGTGCACCTACCTGTGCCATTAGGACGGTGCTGTGCTGTGCCCTGTGCCTCAGTTTTTGATTGTTTAAGAATCAGTACATCGGCCGGGCGGTGGTGGCGCACGCCTTTAATCCCAGCACTTGGGAGGCAGAGGCAGGCGGATTTCTGAGTTCAAGGCCGGCCTGGTCTACAGAGTGAGTTCCAGGACAGCCAGGGCTACACAGAGAAACCCTGTCTCAAAAAAAAAAAAAAAAAGAATCAGTACATCAAGGAACATCTAGTGTCACAGAATTCACCAGAGCAGAAGGAGAAAGAAATAGGAAAGTCAGACATAGTAGGATAATTAAGCACAGCAAGGCTAACTGAAAAGCAGTCACACACAAATGAAATCTATACAGCTGTTGTCCAGGGCTAAGGTTAGGAGAAATGGGAACAACTCTTTTTTTTTTTTTTTACAAAGAGCTGCCTTGGTCTACTGAGAGGTCTCCATCCCAGCCTACTGCAGGCAGTCTCTTATTTCAGACAGATGGGTCCCCTGGAGGGATGTGCCTCCTTCTTCTCAGGGTCCCAAACACCATCCTTTTTCACAAGGAGCTGCTGTGGGCTTCTGAGAGGTCATCATTCCGGCCTGCTGCAGGCAGTCCCTGTCATGGTAGGCTGTCACCAGCATCCATTGGCTTTTTTTGTTGGTGTTTTATTGGACAGGGTCTTCCACTGAACCAACACTTCCCAGTTGCTTGACTTGCTCTGTAAGTGCCTGAGGTTCTCCTGGTTCCACCTCCTAGCTCTGGGGTTACAACCCCTGAGCCTGCCTTTCTATGTGGATGCTGAGACTCCAAACTCAGCTCCTGAGTCATCCATCCCTGATCCCCCTGCCAACCCTCTTTATGGACTGCCTGTATTTTACTTATCCAGGAGTGACGGGCATGAGGCTTGTTCCACTTTTGGTGCGTGGGAGGTGCGGCTGTGAGTGGTCCTAGGCATGTGGTGACTGCTGGCTAACCTAACGGACTGAAGCACCAACTCTACTGTTTATCTTTGGAATCACTCCTGTGGCCGAACCTGGGGCCCAGTCATCCTCTGTCGTGACTCAGCCACTGTTCTGTGGAGGCCTGATAGGTGCTTTTCCTCTAGGGTTGGGTAATATACCTGCTCTAGCTGGGACTGGGGCTAGGCACAGGGAAATTCGGGGGTTGCTTAGGGAGGGAACAATGCCTACCTGGAGGAAGTGAGGCAAGTCCAAAGGGCAGAGCATCAGGTGCCAGAGCTCTTCCTAACTTGCCTGTGGCTGCAGCTTCTGCAGGGAGCAGCAGAGACGGAAGAACATGCTCACACTGCAGAGAGCCTTGTCTCTCCGAGTCCTCAGAAAGGAAGTCACTGAGGCCTGCCTCAGGGACAAAGTCAAGCTGTGAGTTAGGAACTGGAAGGAGCTGGAGGCTCCTTGAGTGTGTTGAGACCTGCTTTGGTATCTGAATGGTCAGAGCTATGGTGCTCTCACCTTGGGTGGTCTGACCTCTGGCCTTGGGGTCCTGGGATGCTTTGGTGTCCTTTCCCCTGACTTGAAGATAAGAGATGGACTGAAACCAGTGTGGCTCTGGGGCTTTGGGGTGTCTGGTGTGTGTAGGCATGGTGGCTGGGGCTTTGGGGTGTCTGGTGTGTGTAGGCATGGTGGCTGGCCCCAGGTCCTGTGGAAACAATGCTCCCATCTCTTGGTCTGAGAAATGTATCTGAGGGAGGGCCCCTGGCAGGCTGTGTGGGTGGGGAAAGGCTCTGAGGTCTTTGTAGAGTTGGTTCCTGGCAGACTGTATAAATGGGACAGATCTCCAGTTTCCCCTCTAGGGAGATGTTTTGTGTAGTTGAAGAAAACTTCTTTAGAACTGTCTGACCCTAGCTTCTGGGCATGCATCAGTCCTGGGCTGTCAGACCAGAGGACAGCCAGCCACTTCCCAGTCAGCCCTGACAGGGCCATGGAGGCCAGGGCAGAGTAGGACTGCATACCCTTTCCCTGGGGCCTAGTTCTTGTAATCATGGGAGTAAGGCCTTCTGCCCTCCTTCAGGGAGGTTTGCTCAATGGCACCTGTAATATTCACCTGGGCTGCTTTTATCAGAGAGCAACCAGGATAGGGAAGCCCTCTGTGGTTAGTGTCTGACGAATGGGAAATGGAGAGGCAGTCCTTTGACAAGGGCTGTCTATGGAACTAAAGTAGCTGTTGGCCTTCTCCTGCTGGGTTCCCTGGCCTAACAATCCTTTGTGACAATAGACCAGGGTCCAGGGCCAAGTCAAGATGCTCATCTGGAAAGACTGAGTAGCCTACAGGTGGACAGCCGGCTGGCTGAGGAGCCGGAGAGTTTCCATTTTAGTTGCTGGTTGCAGATTTACAGGGAGGGAAGCAGCGCTGCTGCAGGTGGTTCTGGGAAGTCATAATGAGGTTTGGTCCTTTCCCCAGGGAGCAGCCCCCTTGTGGGGGCCACTGTGGCTGTCTGACTTCTTTCCTAAAAGCCAGTGGGTGGAGAGTGGAGGTCATGAGAAGTGCTGGCCATGGTGGGGGCCCCTGATTAGCTCTGAGGAGTGGTAGGAGGAGACGGTGTGAGCATCTGTCCCCTTCTAGCTGCCCCTTAGGCCCTGGTGCTAGAGAAAGGTTTGTTTTCAGAGGGATGCAGGCTTAGATGGGCAAGCCCCCCTCCACCTTCCCCTTACTGTCTCAGAGCATTTCAGGTCTAGAGGTGGGGGGAGGGGGTCCAGGCTGCGCCTCACTGGTCAGTGCTGACACCTCTGCTTCCCTTTCTTCCCAAGGTTTCCAGAAAGGACTCATAGAGTTGCTTTTGTTGTAATGATCTGTAAAACAGTTTCCATGACAACTGCCTTTGGCTGCTACAACCTCTTCCTGTTTAGATTAAGCAGTTCAGGAAGTCAGGCAGGGTGGTCCCCAGAAGCCTGATCTGATCAGTGGTTTGCTGAGATGGCCCAGGACAGGGAAGGTGAATGATTTTGGCTGCTGTTCGTCTTCCTTCGTTCTCCTCCTCCCTCTTCTTGAAGCTTGTGTGGTGGCTGTAGTAGGGAGTGCAGCTACGAATCTACCTTCGACTGAAGACAGGAAAAGTCGTCCTTTCTCCCAGAAGCACTGACTGCAGCTTTGGGAGGGATGCACATGAGGCAGTGAGGGAGGAAGAACAGTGACCTAGTCAGCCACGACAGCCACATCAGTCCTGTGGATGGGGTGACAGCTGTCACAGCAGGCAGATCCTATTTTTGATTTTGAGACAGAGTCTCACTAAAAAGCTCTGGCTGACTTGGAACTTACTATGTAGGTTGCACTGGTCTTTAGCCCACAGAGATTTGCCTGCTTTTGCTTGCTGTAAATAAAGGAGTCCTCCACCTAGAGGGCTTTTTTGACTTCCGAATCCCCAGTCTGGGGACTTCCAGTTGCATGGCTTCTTAGCCAAGAAGGTAATGACATCACAGCTCTATCCTAGGGGCAGATTTGTATATCGAGAACACTTGGATGTGGTCCTGTACAGGCAGACTTGTGTATTGAGAACACTTGGGTGTGGTCCTGTACCTGGCAGCCTGGATGGTCTCCTGCAGCCAGAGAAGCCATCAAGAGTATCCTGGTCCTGTGTTTACTTCTCTGGACGTTAGATGGTATCCAAAGCTGGGACAGGAGGTCTAGAGCCTCTGGGAATATGGCTGGGTCTCTAGACGAAGCCTCACCCCTGCTTTCTTTCTTTCCCATGACCACTGGAGCGGGAACCCATATTCCTGGTTAGATTGCTAGAGGCTCCGTTTTCCACCTGCCTCTGCCAGACTCTGTTCTTGGCATTTGTAGGTGCTGGTCCATGGACTACACATGGAGCCTTTTGGACATTTCCCTGACACAGATGTGTCTCCTATCCCTGTCCTGTTATGGGGTATGCAGTGTTGTCTCTGGCTGTGGCCATATGAGGACATACACCACCAACTTGTTCTCTGGGCACCTGCTGAGGCCTCTCTATTTGGAGGTCTTGTTCAGGAGTGAGGAACAGGGAACTTCTGGCCGGTGTGTTGCCCTTAGAGCGAGTGTGCTTCAGGGCCATCCATGCTGCCCAGCTGGTCCCGCCCAGCAGGTCCTGTCTGTCTTTAGGTGCTACCCAGACCTGACTGTGCTTGGTAGGCCACCTGTGCTCTGGTTTTCCAGCTTTCACTGTGAAGTGGAGGGAGCCAGGCACACCCTCCCCTGGTTGCCATAGTTTCCACACAGCAACATTTTAATTTTAGCGCTGACATTTTCCAGGCGGATTTAGAGATGCTGGCCACAGTCTCAGTGGCCTGCGGGGAGGAGGAGAAAGAGGTCACCCCCCTCCCAAGCTGGTGATGGGGTCAGCTGGTCCTGGGGCCGCTGCCATTCTGACTGGCTCCCTTGTGCCATATACTGCTGCCTCAGTGGATGAAGGAAAGGTCCCTAGAGAGGGCAGGATAGGGAGTGTGTGTCCTGCTGTGAGGGGTGACTTAAGACAGCAGAAATGGCCGGGCGGTGGTGGCGCACGCCTTTAATCCCAGCACTTGGGAGGCAGAGGCAGGTGGATTTCTGAGTTCGAGGCCAGCCTGGTCTACAGAGTGAGTTCCAGGACAGCCAGGGCTACACAGAGAAACCCTGTCTCGAAAAACCAAAAAAAAAAAAAAAATAAAAAAAAAAAAAAGACAGCAGAAATGATAGAAGCATCAAGTCCAGGGCTCAGAGGGACCCTGTGAGAATCTTTCCTGCCTTAGTTTCTAGTGGCTTCCGGGGATCACGTGTCACTCTAGACTCTTGACAGTCTGCAGTGTCTTTTCTGTGAGTCTCAGAATGTCCCTGTTCCTGTTCAGGGCAGTTAGAGCTCATTAAAGGCTCATGTATTGAAAACCTGGTTCCTCATGCAGGAGGCAGGGCTTTTGGGAAGTGACTGCTTCCTGAGGGCTCTGCCCTCCTCAGTGAGTTCATTCATTGATAGATTCAGAACGAGGATAGAATACTGTGGAGGGTGTGCGGGCTGGGACGGCAGGTCATGGCTGTGTGGTTTCGAAGGGTATATTCTGTCCTTCCTGTTGTCTCTCTGCTTCCCAGACCACTGTGAAGTGATGTCTTACTTAGTGTCCTTGTGACCACAGTACTTGACACATAGGGAGGAAAGGTTGGATCTGGCGCTCAGTTTCTTTCAGCCCATGTTGGCGGTGGGAAAGGCAGAAGAACATGCATTATTAATGCTGGGAGCATGCAAGGGAGGCTGTTGGGAGCATGGTCTTCCAGGAAGCAGAGTAAGGCAGGAACCCTCCCCACAAAAGTCTCAGAATCTCCAAACTAGTGCTCCCAGTTGGGAGCCCATTGATGCCCCTCTGTAACAGTGAGCATCCTCTGCTGTCTGCTCCATCCCTGTGGTGCTCTGCCTTGACTCAGGCTTAAAGCAGCGGCTTCTGCTGCCCCTGGACTCAAACCTCCAGAACCATAGGTTAAAATATGTCTGCCTCAGTTTTAAATTAGCTCAGGTATTTTTCAGTGTCTGGCCACAAGCAGTATGAATTAACTGAACACCTTGCAAAGATCTAATTCCTCCGCAGTGGAGGAGTTGAAGGAGGGACTAAAGGAGCAGAGGGGGCTTGCAGCCTTGTGGGGAGAGCAACAGTGTCAACCGGCCAGAGCTCTAGGGACTGGACCAGCAACCAAAGAGGGACAGACACATGGAGGGACCCACAGCTCCTGCTGCATATATAGCAGAGGATAGCCTTGTTGAACATCAGGGGGAGGAGCAGCCCTTGGTCCTGTTCGACACCCCAGTGTAGGGGAATGCCAGGGTGGGAAGGAGGGAGTGGGTGGGTGGATGGGGGAGCACCCTCATAGAGGCAGGGGAAGGGGGATGGGATAGGAGGTTTCTGGAGGGGAAACCTGGAGAGGGGATAACATTTGAAATGTAAATAAAGGAAATATCCAATTTAAAAAAAAGATCTAATTCCAATTGCTTTCCTAGTTATCTGTGCCGGGGCTTGGGCATACAAATAAACTAGGTTCAACTCAGGTTATAGGTAGGGCTCTGGGCTGGGCTCTACCTTGGAAAACTCCCAAGTGCCATCAAGGCAGGTGTGGCCCGGACAGGTGTGGCCAGAATGCTGGCTGAGAGGCTGTGGTTAACAGTGGCCTTGGTCCTTCTCACTGTTCTGATGCTTCTTGTTTTTGAACAGCATTCTCCTCCTCCTCCCCCTGGACTGCATGGGGCTATGTGAAGGGAAGATGGGCTGCACCCTGAGAATACATCTGCAGGGTGCTCTAGGAATGGCTGGGACCTGGACTCATGAGTGAGGACATGGCCAGGCTGCCCAGGATATTACTCATACACTTCCAGAGTGATGGTTTAAAACGGAAACTAAGTCAACATTTCCGTTCTCCAGGGCCGGCTGGCAGAAGCTCCTAGCTGGTCATCTGCAGTGCTGCTTCCAGCTCAGCTGTCTCCTTTAATATTATTCTTTCCTTCTGAGACAAGGTCTTACTATGTTGCCCATGCTAGCCTTGAGCTAGTGTTAATCCTCCTGCCTCAGCTTCCTGAGTGCTGGGATTACAGGTGTGAGCCACTCTGTCTGGCTTTGTATCCATCATTCTTTTTTTTTTTTTTTTTTTTTTTTTTTTGTTTTTTTGGTGGCTAAGAGCATTTGCTGCTCTTCAGAGAACCCGAGTTCACTTCTCAGCACCTACGTGGTGGCTCACAACTACCTATGCATCAGCTCTGGGGGAGCTCAGATCCCCTTCTACATGCATGTGGCATGCAGACACAAGAGGAAAACTCCTTAAATTATTGTGTGGGTCCACACATGTGCATACATGGCTTTACATCAGCTGTATATGTGTGGAGCCATTTGTAGGGAAGCTTGCTGTAGGTCTGACTCCCTCTCCTAGTGGCCAGCTGTCACTCCCCCCTCCAGCTGGGGTGGGGATCATCATCCCTCCCCCAACCCCCCAGCTGCAGTGCTGACTGGCTTGACCTTGTGTGCAATCTGGAAGGCAGCCATAGCTGCTGTGCTTTGTCCCCATCCTTCTCGGGCTCTGGCTCTCAGACTCTTTCTCCCGCCCTTCCGTCATGCTCCCTGAGCCTTGGGAGAAGGATTATGACACAGCTGTCTGTCTCAGTTCTGACTGAGCACTCCAGGCACTAAGTTTCTATACTTCAACTAGTTGGGACCTTCTGGGAAAGACTCAAATTTGTAAAACACTCAAGTGAAGCTCTCAAAGGCCTAGTGGTCCTGTCTTCACGGTCCGGGACTCCCTCGTGCATACTTTGTGCTGCTAAACCTCACGACACCGCTACTGTGTGCAACCCCTCTGGTAGGTTCTCATTCTGGTGTCAGGCAGGTTTGGTTGCTATATACCATTTTACTTGGTGTAGGAGTGGCTTTGGAGGTGGGTGGCACCAGGAGTGTTTGTCATTTGCTTCAGTCGCTTTCTTGAAGCTACAACCAAGCTGACTAAGTATGCAGAGAAGAGAGAAGGACTGGTTAGCATGTGCTGGTTGCATTTGAGTACTGGTTAGCATGTGTTGGGTGCAGTTGAGTACTGGTTAGCATGTGCTAAGTGCAGCTAAGTACTGGTTAGTGTGTGCTGGGTACCTGCTGTCAGTCACCTCGCTGGGCATCAGTGCCCTGCATGTTTCCCGGTTCTTTGTCTCTTTGTGGTCACCTGAGGCATCACTGCTGTGACATCTATTCATTTTACAGGTGTGGAGGTGTGAGACTGATTAATGCAGTTAGTTAATTGATTGGCAGCTTGTCCTGGAGCCCCAGCTGCTCAGAGCTGGAGCCAGGCCTGATCTCCTAGAATCCTGACGTGTTCAGCCTCCCAGCTGCTCAGAGCCGGAGCCAGGCCTGATCTCCTAGAATCCTGACTTGTTCAGTCCCCCAGCTGCTCAGAGCCGGAGCCAGGCCTGATCTCCTAGAATCCTGACTTGTTCAGCCTCCCAGCTGCTAGAGGAAGGCTTGGCAGGCTGCTCTGCGACCTTACTCAGCATGCACTCATTTCCTGTCCCCTAAGAAGGTACATGTTACTAGTGACATGGGCGGATGCATGTTGCCAGTATTGAAGGGCAGCTTGTGATGGCAGCAAGCTGGCCTGTTGAGCTCTGAGGTTTTTGATTTTTTTTTTGTTTTGTTTTGTTTTGCCTCTGAGTGGCTAGCTGCCCACAGGAAGTGTGTGACAGCCTTCTCTTCTGGTAGAAGGAGGTAGTGTTTCTATTCTCCTTGACTCGGAGAGCTTTTAGCTTTCACCCTTGGGTCTTTGGTACCACATTGGGCCCCTAGAGGATCTTCCACTCCAAGGGCCAACCGGGGCCAGTTTATCTGCTCGTTTAATCTTGAGGTCTCGAAGCTGTGACTGATGCCTAATTTTTAGAATAGCTACAACTACCCAGTCCTCTGGGCCTCCTGGACAAGTTCTGGTCCAGGATTCACTCCTGGGAGCTCAGTCTGTCTCCTTTGCTTACCCAGCTGAGCTGGGATTGGACACGTGGTCTACGGTGAGCCAGTCACATGCTCTCTGAGGGGCTAGAGCAGCTGACCCAGTTCCTTTCCTAGTGGCCTTGGGAAAATCATTGCTGTCATTCCTTCAGGCCAGGGGATGCTTCTCCCTACAGGCTCCTGTGTCCCCAAGAAGGGAAGGTGTCCTCTGCCTGCCTTCTGTCCCCTATGAAAAGGACTGTGAAGCCCTTTGTGCCTGTCATGTCAGCCTTGATGGACACACTATATTGATCGACAGCCAAGATGTATGGAAATTGTTGTCCTTCCTGTGGGACCCAGCAGTCCCTGGTGCACTTGCTTCTCTCCCTAGGAGGTCATTGTCATAGTGGTGTCCTCTGGAAGAGCCTCATGTCACTTCTCTTATCTGCTACAGGATCATGCGTCCAGATGATGCCAACGTGGCTGGCAATGTTCATGGAGGGACCATTCTGAAGATGATTGAGGAGGCCGGGGTCATCATCAGCACCCGGCACTGTAACAGCCAGAATGGGGTAAGTGCTGGGCCACTTCATGTGGATGTGGGTTATGCATAGACTGTGGGTTCTGTGGCCACAAGGCCACAGCAATGTGGGGTCAGAAAAGTAGTTGACATGGAGCCCAGATCTGCAGTGTTCCTGCTTTGCCCACCCACTGTGTCTTCTGGAGGTCTGACACCGTCAGCCCTGCTTGGGTACCGTTGAATAAGGTTTGGCTTTGGCCTCAGTGTGTAGGGTGGGAAGCCAGCAGAGACAAGCTACTGGACAGCTGAAGGGCTCTCAGCCCCTCCTATGCCTCAGGATCTGTGGCCCACACAGGGCCCTGTCTTGAGCCCTGCTAACCCCTTGGTTGTGGTCAGAAATACTCTGTGCCTGTGTGAATCTGCTATCAGGATGTTTCTGTCCCTGCCTAGACCCTGGTGGCCATGGGCTAGTTCTTTGGCTTTCTGTGCCTGCCTCAGCTGTGATCTGAGTATGAAGCTCCACACCAGGCCCTGCATATTGTTAGGGCCAGTGGTTCACCTCCTCAAGAGTTGTGCAGTGTGGGGTGGCCCTGCAGCTACGACAGGCAGGACAGGCTGTTTGGGTTTAGAACTTTGGGGACTCTGTAGGCAGGCACCTCATGGCAGTGCAGAAGGACCTGATACTGTTTTCTGAAGGCCAGCCAGGGAGAGAGAGTCTGCCTTGACAGCTGCATGTTGTGGCAGGGGCGGAGGTGAGCCTGCAGGGAGTTTGTGATGCACAGCTCTATGGGCTATGGGTCTTAGCTAGTGCCCTGCTGGGCAGAGAGGAAGAAGACCTCCCTTAAAGAAAGTGGGTAGATTCACAGGGCCCCACTGTGGGCTGCTGTGAGCACAGGCTCTATTCAGACCAGAGAACCCAGAGGAAGTACTATTTATCCTGCCTTGGCCAAGCTGGCAAACTGAAGCCAGGGACATCCTGTCACGTACAACCTGTGGTAAAAAGACACAGATGCCTCCTGTTAAACTTTGTTCATTGTACTTTCTTCAAATTAATGTTTGTACAAACTTGGATTGAACAAAATCTATTGATGCTATTTAAGCAAGAGTGCGCTGGCTTGTATCAGTCACACTGTGGTCATTCTTCAGTGTCTTTATTGTGTTGTGACAATTCTTCTGTTGCTCACATCCTTTGCTAACCATGATGAATGACACTCCCAGTTCTGATCAGTGACCTTGATATGACTGTTTTTATTGTTTTAGGCTGTCATGAACTATTGTTGTGCAGGTTAGTAGTGTGCATGTTCTAGGCTGTTCTGTTGGTCCGTTTTGTTTCTGTCTCCTTGGGTCTATTCATTTCTTGAGATATAACATAACTAAACTTATTTCTGTAGTCACCTCTCCATGTTACATGAGTCACTTTATTAACGTTGGCTTTTACTCTTTGAGATAGCGTCATGTAGAGTTTTGGCTGGCCTTGAACTTAATGGAGCTGGTAATGAATTTGAACTTTATCTTTTTCACTTTATGTATTTATGTAATTATTTATGTATTTATGTAATTATGTAATTATTTATTTGGAGAGTGTTATGGTTTCTATATGCTTGGCCAGGGAGTGGCACTGTTGGGAGGTGTGGCCTTATTGGAGTAGGTGTGGCTTAGTGGGTGTGGGCTTTAAGACCCTCATTCTAGCTGTCTGGAAGCTAGTATCCTGCTAGCAGCCTTCAGATGAAGATGGATAACTCTCAACTCTTCCTGCACCATGTCTGCCTGGATGCTGCCATGCTCCCGCCTTGATGATAATGGACTGAAATCTGAACCTGTAAGCCAGCCTCAATTAAATGTTGACCTTATAATTCTCTGTAACCCCTCCCCCTCCTTTTTTTTTTTTTACTGTGTAGTTTCCAGAGAATGAATGTAGGCTATCAGGTGTGTCAGCAGGCATCCCTACTGGCCGAGGCATCTTGCTGACCTGATTTTGAACTTGTGATCCTCCTGTCTCTACCTTTTCATTGTTGGACTTACAGGCATACACACCATGAAGCCATGCCTGCGTATGTGGTGCACACAGGGCAGACAGGCTGCCAGTTCAGCTACGTTCTCTGCCCCAGTGACTTTCCTTTGAAGTCAAACATTAGAAGTGGTGAAGCTTTGTGAGGAAGTAACATCAAAAGCTGAGATAGACTGAAGACTAAGCCAAGTTGGGAGTTGGGAGGAAGGATTCTTGGCAGGCATTGCTCTGTGTGACTGCAGTGAATGAACATGGGAAAGATAAGAGAGGAAGACAGCTCCGTGGCTTATGTCCAGGAAGTTGTCTGGTCTGGAGAGAAGATCAAACCAACCACAGCATTCCCTTCAGCCCAAGTGTTGTCCAGAGCCAGGCCTGACCCCCGACTCTTCCCTTCAAGGCTGAAGGAACAGAGTTCTCTGAGGCAGCTGTAGAAGGGCAGGTGGAAGCCGACTGAGGCCACACGAAGTGAAAGCAAAGACACATGGCTGTGACACAGATGTGCAGGTGAAGCATCAGGTACTACTGCTGAAGCCGCACCGAGTCACACAGAGGATCTAGGGCAGTAGTTGTCAACCTGTGGGTCACGTCACCCAGAAGGTCTAGGGCAGTAGTTGTTGACCTGTGGGTCACTACCGAGTTGAGGGGCTAAACGATCCTTTAATAGGGGTCACCTACGACCATTGGAAAACACAGATGTTTACTTATGATTTATAACAGTAGCAAATTTCCAGTTATGAAGTAGCAGTGAAAATAATTTTATGGTTGGGGGTCACCACAACATGAGGGACTGTATTAAAGGGTCACAGTATTAAGACGACTGAGAAATACTGGTCTAGAGACTTCTGGTGGCAGGTGGCCCCAGCAGACAGCAGACTTAGGTGCAGATGAAGCAGCCTCTACTTGAAGATGTCATCTGGGACTTGCACAGCCGGAGAGCTGACACCAGTGCTTGGGTAGCACAGGTGCCATCTCCTGTTGAGGGCTGAGGCAGCTGGTAACTTTAAGTGGAAGCCAGTAGTATTCCTTGATCATCCCAGAATCCCAGGGCTCCTGAGAATGAAGGTGCTAAGTCCATTCTGCCTGTGCTCTGTGAAGGCAGCAAAGCCTGGGTGACCACACACCTATTTCCTGAGTGGACTGCTGAATACTTTAAACTCACTGTTGAGATCCTGCTGTTCCCAGAAAAGATAACAGCACTGGCCTGTCACCTTAGCTGTTTGTGAGGCTGAAGCAGGAGTGTCACAATTTCACAGTGAGTTTAAGGCCAGTTTAGATAACTCAGTGAGATGCCATCTCGGAAGGAAAATTAGAAGGAAGACCTGTGCTGAGTGCTGGCTTAGCATGTGAGAGAGAAGTCCTAGGTTCGATACTCAGTCCAGCAAATAAACAAGCAAACTGTTTCTCATTGACGGTGTGCTCAGCCACTCAGGAGACTGATGGGTCTGCTGACAAGACTGCCATTCTGAAGCTCATGGATCAACGGGTAGTTCCAGCTCACAGGTGTCATCTGAGAAGTGTGTTTCGATGTCTGTAGCTGCCATGGTGATTTGTCTGATGGGTCTGGACACCATCCACTGGAGACCTGGAGTACAGCATTCATAGTTGGCAGGAGTCTGGAAACAGTGGAGTCCAGCTGACTTGGTTAACTTCAGGGTTGACCGTGGAGGAGAGACTGTGCATGTGATACGGATAGCAGGAGAACCTGAGGTGGAAGTCACGGCCACCTCAGGTCACACTTTAAAGCCGAGGAGCTGAGCGTGTGATGCACAAAGCCAGTGGATGGTCCCTGAGAGGGACTGGCCTGGGGAAGATTCTGGGAGCAGGGCTGCACCACCGTGGGACCAGGATATCATAGAAATTTGCTTGGCAGCACAGCAGCAGTTTGGAGGTGTTGAGTCCACTCTTGGAATGTAGACTGTGAGGGCTCTTCGGTTAGAGAGAGAGGGCAGTTCATCTGCACGCTTCATCAGCGTACTTGAAGAGAGTCTTCAGTACCTTCCGCCCTGCCGTGCCAGCAGCCATCCACATATGGAGGCAAGAGCCGTCAGTCAGGTGAGAAGGCTTAGGTGGTGGCTGTCAGATTTTCAAAGCAGTACCAGACTTTTGAACCAGGATCTTGGTGTGCAAGTGTTGTTGGAGTAAGGCTGAGTGACATCCTGTTGTCACACACTTGCCAGGCCTCTGCAGAGTGTGAGCAGTGTCTCATGAGTGCTCCTGCATACTCGCCTGTATCTGCTTTATTACGGGGTCCTGGTACCCGCTGTGTCTAACAGGCCGTGTAAATCCAGGACAGCCTATGAGCGACCGAGGCTGATCCGGCACTGGTGGATTGTCTGAGGAGGGCCCGCTCCCTAGATCATAGTTGCTGTTACCTCCTGAAGACCTCTGTTTGTCTTCAAAGCACTTACGTCATTTGAGTGCTGTGCCCTCAGGCCCCATGACCCAGTCATTGCCCAGAGGCTCCATTCCTGATCCTTTCACATAGGTGGGTAGAGTTTTCACACGTGTATTTCAGGGCTTTCCCTGTATTCAGACCACAGCTTAGCATTCAGTCTGACCAGTGGAGCTTGGGTGCACAGAATGAGCCATGCCGGCCCGATGTGTCGGAGTGGGGGTGGGTATTGCACAGGCCTTGGCATGGTGATTGGGTACTACCTTGTGAAGCTGGCTTCATTCTGTAGGGAGGGGCCATCCTTAGAGCTCAGTGCATGGGGTGCCCTCTGGTGGCTGTGGGGAGATGTGACGGCATCTCAGAGGCCACCCTTTCTGTAGAGAAGCTTTAAGAGAAAGGCAGTGGGTATCTGAGGAAAGCTTGGACATTAAGGAAGAGGAGGACTTGGGAGGACAGATGGGAAGGCAGGGACACCATTAAATCTATAGTTGTTAGGTCAGGCTTGGTGGCACATGTCTGCTACCAGTACTCAGGAGGAAGGGGCAGCCAAGTAGGAGTACTCACTGCCATCCAGTGAGCAGTGCTGTAGCTCATGTGATCCTCTCTGCCAACGCTTCAGAGGTGGGGCACATTGTCACTGAGGCCACCTCTGAGGGCCTGAGCCACCTGAAGAGCAGCTCTGCTCTGTGGAACTCATGCTTTGAGTCCCTGCTTCCTTGGGCTCCAAACCTGGGGACTGTATTTGGACATTCTTTTCTCCACCTTGCACACTGGCCATAGGTGATCAGCAGTGTCACAACATGTCCTGGGTCTGCTGGGACAGCTTCTTGGCAGAGTACCTCATGGACCATTACCCACCTCTTGCTGTGTCAGTACCCAGTCCTGTAGCCAGAGTCCCTCTAGATGTGACTGCAGTGTATCACATGGTAAGGCCGTGGGTACTAGCTCTGGGGTCAAAGCCAAAGGTCATGCCCACTCCCCTTTCCCGTTCACCCAACTCTGGACATTTAGCACACTGGGTGTGTTCCTGGTTGTTTTTTTTTTTTTTTTTTTAATTTCTCTCCGTGGTCTTGGCTACCTAGGAGCAGACAGGGAGCAGTGATGTGTCAGGCTGGGCTTTGCTTTCTTCAGGCTAGAGGTGAATTAAAAGGCTCCTGAGGTCCATCCTGGGGACAGCACAAATGGAGCTCTGTGTTCTTCTCCTGCCCCAGGGCTTCAGTTTGCATCCTCCATCACTGAGGAGAGCCTGTCCTTGATGAGAGTGCTCAAGGGAAGACTAAAAGGGAGGCCGGCCTTTGTGCCCGCCTTTCCCAGTGGGCCCTTGGTCTGCCTCTGCCTCCAGCTCTCCCGACTTTGTGTCTGGCCTTTGGTTGGCCTCAGGACTTCTGTACTTCGTGCTGCTCTGCTGTCACTCCCGACCTTTGTCCCAGCTTCTCATCTGGGTTTCAGACTGGCGTCCTCTGGTCTGACCGTGGCTGTGCGCTGCATCCCCACGGGGACTTGTGAGCACCTGACTGTGTGCCCGTCCTGCTGACTAGACACTGGGCCGTAGTACAGGCACCCTGACCCATCTTACTGTGGATGGCCCTGAGGGTGGGCCTTGGTATGCTGGGTAAACAGCTAGGTGAGCCTCAGACATGAGTGTGTGTGTGAGCATGTGCCCCTGTTTGTCCCTGTAGGGATCCTTACTGCCCAGTAGTGCTGCCTGGCCTTATTCACCTCTTGCCTTGTTCACAGTACACAGGTAATTCCACACACAAGGTAGTGTTATACTGGGCTTGCCTGGCCCCGCCTAGCCTTTGCCTTTCCAGCTTCTGCCAGTAGGTGGTGCCATAGTCAGGAGAATGAACTTGATGGTGCACTCCCCTTTGGTCTCTTTTACTTTGTATAAATAGGCAGTGTAGTGAGTGGGAGGGTCTTAAGCCCTGCAGATGGAAGTGGGGGAAATCCAGGGTGAGAAAACACACTCCTCTCTAGAATCTTCCATTTCTTGCCCAGTCTCAGTTGCCTTGCTGAGCTCTATCTCTGTGTTGTCTGTGCTGTCATAAGCTCACGGCCTCCAGCCTGTTTGTGTGTGGGAATTACCTAGGAGAGCATGGAGCAAGGGTCTTTCCAAAGCTGTAGGTTCTCGGAGGGTGATGTGCTCCTGACTCCAGAGGCAGGTGAGTTTTCAGCAGGTGGGAGGGCTGGGGAGAGTTGGGGAGCGGATGGTTCAGCAGGTGAGAGCCCTTCTGTGTAAACTTGGCCTTTGGTTTGGATCTGCAGCACCCACATGAAAAGCTGGGCCGGCCCACATCAGCCTCCAGTCCCAGCGCTGACAGGAGATGCAGACAGTTTACATGCTGGGGCGTGGTTGGAAACCGTGGATGCCAGGTTTAGTGAGGTGTCCTGACTTGAGGCATAAAGTGGAGAACCATGTGCTGCAGGGTTTGGATACCGGGACCCTGACGACGGGCAGCAAGGAGATGAAGGCAGGACAGACACACGTACAGGAAAGCCAGGGTCAGGTGGGAAAGTGCTTGCTCTGATGGAAGGCACCTACTACTATCCACCTCAGCATGCTAGGGACAGCACAGGGCAGGGGTTAGCTAGTCTCTGCAGTAGGGCTTGTAGGTGAGCAGTGCCAGACATAAACACGGGGAGGAGGAAGATGCTGCAACGGGCTCGTTTTTCCACTGGCTGGCACCTCTGTCCCTCTCCCCCCCCCCACCACCCACCATGGTGGTGTTTGCCACCTCATGAACCTCAGCTGACTTTGGGACTTTTGTGGGCTGAAGTGCTGGAGTCCTTGACATGGCTGAAGCCAGGCCAGAGCTACTGTCCCCTACAGTGGAGACTGATGGCAGACTCCTGATGCCTTCCTCTGGCCTCCTACTGTGTGCACATGCACATGACATACATGTAAGCACATGCATTAACCATACACACATGGAGGAGACACAGCCAGGCTGGGACTAATGCTTCCTGCCTGCTCTGCAGCTGCGGTCAGCTGTCCTTCCATCTTGGCTCTTGTCAAAGAGCCATTATAAGGACTGGCTGAGAAGCGACTCCAGCGTATGTTCTCACTCACCAGCCTCGTGATAGCCCAGATGCCTCATCTTAAGAAAGCTGCTCGTTCCAGTAGAAAGTCGTCAGAAAGTCCAAGTGCTGCTGTGGCAAGTGAGGGCCTACAGTGTCACTACAGACACCAGAGCATCTTGTATTCTGTTAGCAAGAATGGAAGAGAGGCCAATTCAGTAAGGGGATCCTGAGGTGCCTGTGGCCATGGAGGTCACTGCTGGCCTTGTGTGGCCATGGCAGTCACTGCTGGCCTTGTGAAGGGCTCTTTGGGAATACATATAGAACACTGACCCCTGAAGTACAGAGGATATTGGGTGTGAAGGTTCTGACTACAGCATTGCTCAAGCTACCCCACAACTGAAGCTGGCTTGTGCCTAACACAAGATGGAGATTCCTGTTCTGTCTGATTATTAGTACAACTGTTGATAGGGTCCCAGGAATAGGGGGAGAAGACACCGCTGGTGTTCAGCCTTCATGAAGGGCTCAGTACCCATTTATCTATCTATCTATTTATTGAGTCTTTTTGAGACAGGTCTTGTTTTATACCCTAGGTAGACTGCAGACACAGGTACCCTGTGTAGCCCAGGCTTGCCTTAGAACCCCCCCTCCACACCTAGTCCTCCTGTCTTTCTTAGTGCTGGGACTGCAGGCGTGTTCCGCCAGGCTCTGCTTAGTGGCCTCATGTTAAGAGACAGTCATCTTAATCTAATAATCGTGCCATTCAGCAGCCATGACCCCAGAAGAAGGGCTTCAGCCGTGACCCCAGAAGAAGGGCTTCAGCCGTGACCCCAG
>NW_021620991.1:3412762-3414117 GCF_004785775.1 Grammomys surdaster | reverse complement strand
GGGCTTCAGCCGTGACCCCAGGAGAAGGGCTTCAGCCGTGACCCCAGAAGAAGGGCTTCAGCCGTGACCCCAGAAGAAGGGCTTCACAAGACTTGAGTCCGCTTGGATCTTTATGTCAAACTCATAGTCTGAAAACTGGAGAGATGAAGTTTTGTTGTTTACAGCTCACCCAGCTGAATTTTTGTTTCAGCAGCCCTAACAGACCAAGAAACAACCTACAGGACAGTCCAGATTAGACCAAGACTCAGTCTGTAGGACAGTCCAGATTAGACGGCAAGGGGTTGATTTTGGGGTAAAGGGCAGTTAGTTACCATGCTTGCATCCACCATCTGGGCCTCACTGTGGGATTGATGCTGTGTACTTAGGGCTTGGCAGGTGACTTGGGGACAAACCGGCTGGAGCTACACCTGGTGCCAGATGCTCTTTTAATAATTTAGAATTTTGAATCATGAGATTGGGTCATCTTTTTGAAGGTTCAGAATGTGTATGTGGGGGAGAGAAAGACAGACAGAGAGAGAGACACACACACAGAGACACAGAGAGAGAGACACAGAGACGGACTACTAGTGTCTAGTGCCCTGGGGATGCGGCTTCCCTAGGTGACCTGTCCTGCTCCCGTGTACTCTGTGGCTGGCCCCTCTGGTAACCACATTTGCAGGTGGGTAACATAGCAACAACAGGCAGACTATTTTTCCCTGTTGAGGAAGATGCGACTGTGAAGATATATTTGGGAAGTGCATAGCCACCTCAGACTAAAGCAGGCCGGGAGGAAGACAAGGCAGTCCAGCCCCTGACCCGAGCCGGAATGACCCAGATGCTCGTTGCTTTTCTTGGGAAGGGGAGTAAGACTACCCTCTTTCCCCATCTGCGTGCTTTTTCAGTATTCCTTGTGAAGCAGCAGTACACATTGCTTGTAGAAACATAAGAAGAAATGTCCTGGTAAGCATGTGACGGTAGCCCTGAGGTCTCTGCGGTTTCTCCACACTCAGGCTAGCACTGTCAGTCAGTCTCAATATTCTACAGTGAGGAACAATGCAGGCAGTTTTGCAGGAGCATCTGTGTCATAGGGACTGCTGGGCTGGACAGGGCTGATGGCTTTCTCTGGTTTTTGCAGGAGCGCTGTGTGGCTGCCCTGGCCCGGGTAGAGCGCACTGATTTCCTGTCGCCCATGTGCATTGGTGAAGTGGCTCACGTCAGTGCAGAGATCACCTACACTTCCAAGCACTCTGTGGAGGTCCAGGTCCACGTGATGTCGGAGAACATCCTCACAGGTAACTCCCAGGTGCTTCTCACCAGGCCAGCTTGGCTCAGCAGCAGCAGCACTGAGTAAGGACCACAGTACAGCAGCAGCAGCA
>NW_021620991.1:3373406-3412752 GCF_004785775.1 Grammomys surdaster | reverse complement strand
GAGTAAGGACCACAGTACAGCAGCACTGAGTAAGGACCACAGTACAGTGCTCTGGTTGACTTTTTGTTGCTGTGGTGAAACATGAACCAAAACTAACTTGGGGAAGAAAGGCTTTGTTTTGGGTTAGAAGCACAGCCATCACTGGGGAAGCCACACTGAAGCTGAGATGGCTGAGGAACGCTGTTTACAGGCTCCTACCTCATCGTGCTCAGCTGCCTGTCTTACACAGCCCAGGCCAACTGCCTAGGGATGGTACCTCCTGCATCAGTCAGCTGTTAAGAAATGTCTCCAAGACATGGTCACAGGCCAGTCTGATCGTGACAGTTCTTTAGTTGAGGTTTTCCTCTTCCCAGGTGACTCTAGGTTTGCATCAAATTGGCAGCTGAAGGCAATTGTAGCACGCAGCTTGTTCAGTGTGGAAAGCTGGCCATGCCCCGGGGCTGGCTTCCTCTCTGTATGACCACTTTGGTCCTCATGCACCCTGGGGCAGAGTCTTCACTACCTGTGTTTTAACAGTTTGCAGATGGAGCACCAGTGGGTTACAAAGCACACCTGAGCCCTCTCCAGCCAGAACAGGATTCCCAGCCTGCCCCCTCTCCTTCTTGAGACCACTTAGTCCGTAGCTGCCATTCCTGCCTCTGCATCCATCTGCTGTTCTAGACCATGGCTTGTATAACTTTGCAGAGGCTTCTGGACAAATCTGCCCCTGCCCATCTAGAAACCAGGTTGGGTGAGCCTTTGGTTCATCTGAATCTTTTCCTTGGCTATGTAACCATGGAAACCATTCTCTTCTTCCCCATTGGCGCTACAGGAGCATGGAGCTCCTTGTCATGAAGTGCTTATGTTTCTTTTATAACCTGCTGTTGGCTGGGAGGACAGGCCCTTTCACCCGACTCTGCCTGTGGTCCCATGTGCCTTGGCGGCTGGGCTGCTTCCTTCTTTCCTCCTTTCCCAGGTCCTCTGCAGTGGTGACCTCGTGGGGTGATGATGGCTGAGGGCTGACTAAGGGGCTCAGGTCTTCCTAAGCATACAGCTCCCCATCTGGAACATTCCAGTGACTTCATCAGGGATGGATTCAGGTGGGCTGTATGAGCCCAGCCACTGTGTACTGGGAGTGTGTGAGCCCAGCCACTGTGTACCGGGAGACTGTGGGGCCTCTGTTCTTGCTCCTCAGGCCCTTTGGCATTAGAGTGTCCTGAGGGGAAGAGAGGCCAGTGCTGTCTGTCTTATGGGCCTTCCTCTGCTGGGTCTGGCTATCTCCCCTGAGCACCCCATGGTCCTTGATCTTCATGCTTGTTTGAAACAAGCCAGTAGATCTTTTCACTGTGTGAGCCCTCTGAGTCAGAAACTGTACAGGGCCTGCCTTAAGAATGGATTCCCCCAGCCTGGTCTACAGAATGAGTTCCAGGACAGCCAGGACTACACAGAGAAACCCTGCCTCGAAAAAAACAAAACAAAACAAAACAACAACAACAAAAACAACAAAAAGAATGGATTCCTAAGGGTATATAGATGGCTCAGTGCTTAAAAGCACTGGCTACTCTTAACAGAGGACCTGGGTTTGATTCCTAGAATGCACATGGTGGCTCACATTTGTCTGTAACTCTAGTTCCAGGCTTTCTGATGCCCTCTTCTGGGCACCAGATGTATGCATGGTATACATACATGTGGGGAAAATTTAAAAAGGCCGCCACAGTGGCGCAAGCCCCAGAGGGGCTTCCACCGCGTGGCGGGTCCCACATTAGGGAAGAGGTCCTATGGTTCCAGCGGCCTGAGGGCCTTGGCAGCGGCAGGCCCCAGTAACACGAGGAAGTCCTTGGTTCCAAAAAGGTTTATTGTCATGGCGGATAATAGATGGATCTAGGCATACCCCCCAAAAACTCAGGGCAGTCCCGAGTTATATAGGGAGGGAGAAAGGGGGAGGATTGGGGGAGGATTTGGGGGAGGCATGTTTAATTTGCTCTGCCCTCTGGCCTTCATTAGTATGTAAATCCCTAGGGCCTGAGGCCTATAGCCTGGCCTATGTGACTCTATGGAGATGTGACTGCTTTTTAGGATCCTGGATGATGGGAGGGACCGAACTCCTGCCGGTTCTCGCGCAGAATTCCACGGAGAAACTCGGGGTTCTAGGCGCCTGCTCCACCATGACCCAGGATACCCTTATGCAGTCCCACACATACAGACATATATATCATACACATGCAATAAATTAAATTAAAAGAAAGCACATTTCTGCCTAATCTGTAACAACCAAAGCCTTAGCCCCCAGGAGCCCGAGGACCAGAGGGCACTGCTGGTGTGAGTCAGGAGAGGGGCAGTGCAAGAAGGTGTTGTAGAGTTTTTAGAATTGTGAGGATCTTGTATCCTCACAGCAGAGCAGCCCAGCCCACAGGTGGTGAGCCTGCCATAGGGCATAGACCTCCTGGTATCTCTCGTCACTGATCTGTGGACAGCTGGGTAGCCAATGAGAGAATGACTTGGCTATCTGGAAGAGCTTGGGTTCCAGGCTGTAGGACAAACACCCTTAGAGGGTTTAACCAAACCACATACTGTCTGAAGAAAGCCTTACTCAGAGGCCAGAAGAAAATACCAGAGTCTCTAGAGCTAGAATTCTAGATGGTTGGGAGCTGCCTGATGTGGGTCCTGGGGACTATTCTTGGGTCCTCTGGAAGAGCAGAAAATGTTCTCAACAGCTGAGCTTTCGGCACATAGACACACATGCACACACGGAAGTAAAAAGTAAGGGCCGCACCTTGGATCCTGGCTCTCAGGAGGCAGGAGCAGGTGGATCTGTGAGTGTGAGGCCAACCTGGTCTAGAGAATGAGTTTGTGGCTTCTTGTTAGGGCTACAAAGGGGGAAAATGGCTGCGGAGATAGTTTAGTAGTTGAGAGCACTGGCTGCTTTTCCACAGAACCTGGGTTCAAATCCTAGCACCTACATGTAGGCTCACTACCACCTCTAACTCCAGTTGTAGGGGATTTGATGTCTTCCTCTAGCCTTTGTGAACACCAAAAATGCATGTGTTGCACAGACATCCGTGCAGGCAAAATACTAATACACATAACAATAAATTGTTTTAAGTAAGAAAAATAAGTTTTAAAAGAAACACCTCAAGCAGCAGCCTAGCCTTTTGCCCTCACTCCAAAGTGACTCATTCCCTAGAGTTCCTTTCTGCCCTGAGGGCGAACACAGGGAGCACTGCCAAGGAGGTGGAGGGAGCACTGCCAAGGAGGTGGAGGGAGCACTGCCAGGGAGGTGGAGGGAGCACTGACAGGGAGGTGGAGGGAGCAATGCCAGGGAGGTGGAGGGAGCACTGCCAGGGAGGTGGAGGGAGCAGGCTTGAAGGGCAGAGGCAGTGCTGGCACTGTCGGGACAAGGATGGGTACTTTTCATGCTTAGTGTTCAGGGGAGGCAGGGCTTTGCAGCTTTTCTCAGTGGGGCCTGGCCGTTACCTCAGAGCCTCCTGCTTCTTCCTGTACCACAGATGGGGATAGTCTGGTCTCAGAACAGGAAGGGCTTAGAATCTTTCCATTGTCTTAGTTGTCTGACCCCAGAATCCATTGTTGTAGACTGGGCTGTGGTACTCTAGGGTTCTCCCTACCATTTCCTGGTCCATATGCCCACTGGAAGGTGAACTTCCGGCCATCTGAACCAACACCATGCTGACCACGTGCCCTGTCTGAACGGATGAGTTCTGGGACTCCGAGGCGAGGGGAGCTAGGTGCACACCCAGGGCTGCAGCCCGTGAGAAGGCTGAACTTGATTTTAGTGTGACCTCACTCAGGAGCACTCTGTATCTGGGCTGAGCTACAATCCAGAGTCAGCTGTGAGCACAAAGCTGGCCCACCACCCTTAAACCTCTGCTCATGCATCTCTCATACATCAGAGTATTGAACTTCCGGACATCATCGCTGTGTGCTGCTCTGGGACATAGCGGGGGCTAGTGAGGTCTGAAGATGATTGTGATGCACCAGTCCCAGCAATAGTCCCACTGAAGGGTGGAGATTACACAATTAGTGGTTTGCCTCGCTTTGCTTGCTCAGTGCTGCTCATTTAGGTTTAGCAGGCCACTTGGGTTTCCATGGAAACCAGCTCTTCATGCTGGCTCTGAGTCCAACAGGAAATCTTTATTCCCAAAAGCAGGTTGTCAGATTCACTCAGTCAAAGCATGGGGAAATGTTTTCCCATAGTGTCTGCCTGTGGTTCTTGGGCGTGGGAGCCCATAGCCTTGCCCTGGGGGTGTCACGTGTCTGAGTGGGACTGTGAGGACTGCCACTTTGGAATAGGAGAGCCCTGCAGGCTGTCTTTTAATACCCTCCTGTGGGAGGGCTTGACTGGGAGCCTGGGGCTGTGCCTGTTGTAACCTTAGGGAAGCCCTAGGTCTCTACTGGGAAGGTGCCTCAGAGGTAGCTGGTGGAAGCTTGCTTCTCTAGGGTGGCAGCGCCCACCTCTGCTGCTCCTGCCTCTTGCTGTCCTCTGCCCTGGAGTCTTTGATGTTGTCAGAACCGCCTTTTAAAGGTGGACTCACACATTTTCTGAAGTGACTGGAACTTGGAGAGCCCTGAGTATGTACTTAGGACATCACTAAGTTGCTTCAAAGCTCTTGGCCTCTCTGGGATTCTGGCTTCTTTTGGATAAGCAGGGGCATGGGCCCATGGACTGTGACACCGGAAGCCATGAGCCCTCAACCCAGAAAGGCCTTCCTGCCTTGGGAGCTTCATTCTGCTCCATGTCTGGACTCAGTGCTGCAAGTGAGTCTGAGCCCATTGCCCACATGGAAGAAACTCTGGGTTGGAGCTTTTATGTTACCTCATGGGACTGTGAGGGGGAGAAGAGGAGGAGAGGTGACTGGCCTGCCCACACTGGGCCTGAGGAGCTGACCCAGGCCTCTGTGCTTTGGGCGGTGGCTGGTGTTGCCTGTTCTGATACTTCAAGGCTTCCTCTGATCTTCAGTCTCCACAGTCCATGAATCTTGGTTGTGTGTGCCCCACAGGTTGCCTACCTGTAAGAATTCTTGCAGCATTTTGTCATCTGGAAAATTCATTCTAGTTTGAGCTGAGGGTGTCAAGTCTTGATGAGGCAATGGCAGTAGCTGCTGGTAGGGATTTAGGCCGGCTAGTGGCTTGGCCTGGCCTTATCAGCCCTTCTGCATCTAGCAGGTCCTTCTTCTGCCAGCAGATTCATAGCCACACCTGATTTCTATGAAGCTAGCCTCAGAGCTGAGTCAGTCAGAACCTGTACGCTGAAGCCTTCCCAATAGCCTCTGTGAGGGGAAAGCTACCACAGATGGAGTATTGGGATGGGGGTGCGCTGTCCTGGGCCCACACAGCTCCTCTGCACACATGGGAATCTGGTCCCATGCTTCCCTGATGATGACATCCTCAGGCCAGGAGGCTGGACAGGACCTTGGAGATTGGGGGCTAGAAGTAACAGTGCTTCAGCCCCGGCCTGCTCAGGGCTGGTTGTAGTACCTGCCAGTGTAGCCAAAGAGAGGTGTCACTCATGGGATTTTCTTTTTTCTTCTCTTAAGGTACCAAAAAGCTGACCAATAAGGCCACTTTGTGGTATGTGCCCCTGTCATTGAAGAATGTGGACAAGATCCTCGAGGTGCCTCCTATTGTGGTAAGATGATCCCTTCACTTGTGTCTTGGGGCAAATGCAGAAGCTAGGTCCCTCTGAGTTGTGGGAGGCCCATTTAGCCACAGGAGCAGCTAAAGGATCATCGGGTAGACTGCTGCGCTCAGGCCCCAGGCAGGCAGGGCCTCTCTGGATGGCTGAAGGCGCGTTGAGCTCAGGCCCTGAGGATACGCTCGTCTTGCAGGGCCTGGAACTCGTGGGGTGATTTTCAGCAGCCCATATCCCACACTAGGGCGCCCCTTTGCTACTTGTAGAGCAGGCAAAGCTGATGACAGACTTGGGAGAGCCAGGAGACTGCACGAGGCAAGCCACCCCGAAAGTCCCGGAGATCAGTATTGCACCTCAGCCGCTGGTGCACCTGTGTGAGGACTTGCTCTTATTGGCCCTGCTTTCTCCTCTGCTGGTATTTGCCTCCTGTCTGTCTAGTGTGAACGGAACCTTGGTAGGATGAGAAGAATCTGTGGTGTTTTTCTCTAGGGTGGGTCCTATTACCAGCAGGCTGTCTAGGGCAGTGCTGTGTGACAAAATTTTTGTTGGGAAGGTGTAACATATACATGACCCAGATAGGGGGTCCAAGACAGACCAAAGTTTGAATACCACCCAAGTCCAACTTGGTAAATCAGTGACTCTTATTGGGGTTACTTAGAGAAACAGAAATCACTTAGACAGCCGCATCACCAAAGCCCATCCTAGCATGGGTGATGGCTCACAGAAGCTGGGAACTTGGAGCACACTGCACAGCCTGTAGGTCACAGCTCTCAACAGGCTGGGGAGTGTCTTTTCCAAGTGACTGACGTAGTCTGTCTGGTGTCAGGGTCTCTGAGGGTCTGCTTTGCAGTTCAGCTTTACTTCCATTTTCTTGGCAGTTGGTCTGGTCTCAGAGTCTTCTCTGGGTCTGCTCTTCTGAGGGGGACATTTGGTGGTTAGTTTTATTGCTCGTCTGTCAGGAAGAGGGCCTAGTAAATCTAGTCAGTTTCAGGGACTTCCTTCTTGTTTAAAGAACATCTCTGTAGGATGGTATATTTCAGTATTAGAGGAAACTGTTGCACAACAGGCAGACCTTTGGATGTCTTGTTAGAGACTTCCCTTATCTGTGACAAGCTCCTCCCAAGTGTGCTGGTTGCCTTCATGTCTCCAAAGCTGGCTTTCTGTCATCTCTCTTGTCATGCTCAGTGCTGAGCCGGGCTTGGGTAGCTGGTCAGGGTGTGGTTGGATACATCTGTGATTTGATTTATGCTTTCTCCTGCTGTGTAGCCCAAGCTGGCTTTGAACTCACCATCTTCCTGTTTAGGCATGCCCCTCGCCCCCAGTGTGCTAGAGTTACAGGTGTGGACCACTACACCCAGCTACTACTTTATTTTTTATTATTACTCTTTAGTTAGTTAGGATGTTTTGGACTGGACAGCTTGAGGCAGGATCTCACACAGTCCAGGATGACCTCTAGAGATTGTTATGTGGCCCAGGATGACTTGAACTCCTGATCATCCTGTCTACACCTTCCAAGTACTGGGAACAGACCTTGATGGTAGCTTTAGGAATGTAATATAATTGTTTTTTAACAAGGCAGAGGGGCAGGGAAGATGGGAAGGCCTGCCAGAGCCATGTTTGCATGCTGGAGCTGGCTACAGTCCTTTCACTGTGTGTGTGTGTGTTTGTTGTTTTTGTTTTATTTTGTTTTTTAAGACAGGGTTTCTCTGTGTACCTTTGACAGGCCTGGAATTCGCTGTGTAGATCAGGCTAGCCTCAGATTCATTCAATTGGTATTTTTAAGAATACTTTGAAGACAGAGACCCTTCTCCATTTCTCATAAAGGGCAGCTCAGCTGTGCTGTGCTGTGCTGTGCTGTGCTGTGCTGTGCTGTGCTGTGCTGTGCTGTGCTGTGCTGTGCTGAGGGCTGAGGGCTGAGGGCTGAGGGCTGAGGGCTGAGGGCTGAGGGCTGAGGGCTGAGGGCTGAGGGCTGAGCTGGTGCTGGTCACCATGTTATCCTAAACCAGTGCCTCTTCACCTTTGGATCTCTTTGGGGATTGAATGACCCTTTCACAGGGTTGGCCTAAGACTACCAAAAACACAGATGTTTACATTATGATTTATCACAGTAGCAAAATTTCAGTTTTGAAGTAGCAACAAAATAATTTTACAGTTGAGGGTCACCACACATGAGAAGCTGTATGATTTATATTATATTATATTATATTATATTATATTATATTACATATATGGGTTGCAGCATTATAAAAGTTAAGAACCAGTGTGTTGCCGGGCGGTGGTGGCACACGCCTTTAATCCCAGCACTTGGGAGGCAGAGGTAGGAGGATTTCTGAGTTCGAGGCCAGCCTGGTCTATAGAGTGAGTTCCAGGACAGCCAGGGCTGCACAGAGAAACCCTGTCTCGAAAAAACAAAAACAAAACAAGAACCAGTGTGTTAAGCAACTCTCTACCTGTGAGCAAATCAGACACAGCCTAGGGCCAGGTATTGAGGCAGGTGGTCCACAGTCCTGCCTGTATTAGTGTCCTGAGACTGCTGTGACAAAATGTTAATAGTTTTGGGTAATTAAAAAACTAAAGACTAGTCATGGTAGTGCATACCTTTAATTTCAGTACCTGGGAGGCTGAGGCAAAAGGATCTTTGTGGATTTGAAGCCAGCCTGGTCTACATATAGAGTTATAGGACAGGCAGAGCTACACAGAGAGACCCAGTCTCTTCCTGTTTTGCTTGTCTTACCCACCTTCCCTTGACTGTGCCTTTGTATGGATTTAGAGAGACACCAATTGTAGAACTCAGGGTATCCCTTGCCTATTAACCCCATTCAACCTCAGTTTTGCCACTGCATTTACAAAATACACTTCCAGAAATGTCCCCATTCTGAGGTTCCAAGGTCCTCTCTCTTGATGAACCCTGTTCACGCCAGGCTCCTCAGGCTGGCACCCATCCTCCCTCATCCCCTTCCCTCTGACCTGTCCTGGGCTATGCTACTCCTCCTGTTTGCTGTTTGGGTGCTGACGGGGCTCAGAGTGCATGACAGTTATCTGCATGACAAAACACTAGAGCGCATGTGCACGCTCAGTGTCCTTGAAGTTCTCATCCAGGGCTCACAGGGCACCCCACGCAGCGGTCGATGTTCCTGTGAGTCTATAGCTGGTGGCCGTGGGCCCTTCAGAGACTTCCAGCCTGGGCACAAGGCTGCCCAACGCCTTTTCAGTTGTCCTGAAGTCTGGAGCCACTCAGGCTCCGGCCAACCTCATGATGATCCAGAAAGTCCTGACCTCAGGCATGGCACGGGCACGCTGCCCACTCTTAGCCCACTCTTGTGCAGTCAAGGGTGCACAGCATGTGCTGAGGAGTCCTGGAGCCTTTCTGTTGGCTTTTTGTGTTGGTGACACACAAGCACACGATGGCCTTCATAGAAGGTGTTGAAGCACCCGCCACGCTGAGGCTGAGGGGCTGAGGAAGGAAAGCACATGAAGTCCAGCTGTAACAGCTGCTGGTGTGATCCATGCCCCTTATCACAGATGCCAAGTACACACAGTGCTACCTGTCAGTTCACTGGGAATGTGGGCCCCTGTTTGCCATGGCAGGGCCAGCAGAGACCTTCCCTGACCTGGAAGTCCAGAGCTCCTCCTTTGCTATAGGAGTGTGTGTGCTTGAAAGCATGGGCATCCTTCTGCTAGCCTTTTACAGATAGAAACATTTATTCAACAAAGTGTCCTGCTATGTGCAGTACACATGCACGTGTGCACGCACGGGCTCAGCAGAGCACACATGCGCACATGTACACATGTGCACAGGTTAGTTACCAGTTAGTAGGGCTGCTTACTGTGGTCACTGTCACTTTAGAGTGTGACTTGCCCTTTTGTTTTGCCTTTTCCCTCAGCCTGACAGAGTGCAGTTTTTCCTATGATTATTAAAAGAAGTCAGCATGGTGGGTGTATCAGAGGCTTTTCTGGAGTGTTTTCAGTGTGCTTGCTTCAGAAGGCCCACAGGTCTGAGAATTTGGACTGAGCTGTCTGCTGCTTTGAATCAGCTGGGTCTCATAGGCCTTTGGGGTGGGGTGAATTGCCAGCTTTACATTAGAATATGCCAGCAGTTTGCCAGCATGTGAGGAAGCTGAGCCTGTTTGTGAGACTTTGGTTCAAAACTAGTCCCTCAGACTCCATGCATACCTGCATAGCTCAGACAAGCCTTCCAGGCACCATCAAGGATTGCTAGACCTAGCTGGGAGAGCTTGGCCCTTTATTAAGCAGCACATTTTTCCTCTGTTTTCTTTTAAGTTATGTGTATTACTTTGTATGTGTATAGGTATGAGCATGCATGCCATAGCATGTATGCAAGATCAGAGCACAGTCTGCAGGAGTCAGTCCTCTCCTTATTACCGCATGGGTCCAGCGATCAGACTCAGGTTATCGGGCTTGGCTGCAACTGCCTGTCCCTAGTGAGCCGTTTCTCTGCCGCCTTGGGTTTTTTTTTTTTTTTTTTTTTTTTTTTTTTTGGTAAACCCTTGTTCTGTAGTCCTGTCTTGTCTCCTATGAGCTAGGATTACGGGTGTGATACCACTGTGCTTGGCTTAAATTTTTGTCTTTTTTGAGATTCTCTTTTTATTTTGTGTGTATGAGTGTTTGCCTGAATGTGTGTTTGTGCTCCCTGTGTGTGAAGTGCTTTGTACAGGCTAGAAGAGTGTGTGGGATCACCTGAGACTGGACTTACAGATGGTTGTGAGCCAGTGTGTGGGTGCTGGGTCCCCCGCAAGAGCAGCTGGTGCTCATATCCTCTGAGCCAGCCCTCCAGCCAGTGCTCAGCCTTGTTGCTTTTATAGCATTGTGGGTGGAAACCAGCACTTTGTGCTACTGGGCAAGTGTTGTGCCACTGAGCTAAAAGCTAAAGTCCCCACAGGGTGTGTCTTGAGGCTGTTGGAATTCGGCCCCCAGTGTGAGGTAGAGCAAGGACGAGTTCAGATACTGCTCTTGCCATGGAACGCTAGCCTGGGCATCAGGTGCTAGGCAGCTAGCAGAGAGGAAGGCTGAGAACCTTCTGGAGGGTCAGCCACTCCTTGCACTGGGACTTGGTTCGTTTGTTTTGAACACACCTCTCTGTTTCTTCCTGTACTCTAGTTGACAGGGATGGGTAGTTAATCCCCAGAATGGTGCTCAGACCTGCTCCTCTGTGAAGCTAAGCCTGGAGCAAGAGCACAGCATCAGAAAGGAAGTCTAAAGCTGCCTTAAAATTTGAATTTGCCTTGGTCAAATTCAAAGAGAATTTATGGTCAGAGGGGCTTTGACAGGTAGGGAGGGGCCTGAGGACTGTGCCAGCAATGCAGGCTCAGTGAGACAGCAGCAGGGGAGACTGACTACGGGAGAATGGCTAGGCAGTAGTGGGTGAGGAGGGCTGGTCTGAGGAGAGAGGGGCTGCCTCTGCTGGCTTGGGACAGGTGGCTTCTGGGGGTGGGCAGGGAGTAGACTTAGATCATACCTTAGGCTGGCACTCAGGACAGTAAGCCCCTCCTAGGATCCCAGGCAGGAAGTGAGGGGGCAGGGTATGTACCCATCATGGCCAGGATTGACAGTTTTCAGCTTATATAATAGATTTTTTTTTTTGTATTTTCTCATTTTGAGTTTTCAAAACAGAGTTTTTCTGTGTAGCCTTGACTGTCCTGGAACTCACTTTGTAGACCAGGCTGGCCTTGAATTCAGAGACACCCCTGCCTCTGTCTCTTGAGAGTTGAGATTAAAGGTGTTCAGTATAATAGGTTTTATATTTACTCTTCCTTGGCTAGAACTCCTGTGCTTGATCAGGAGAGCTTGGGCTCTGTTTTAGGCCAGGCTGCCTGGCTGTGCAAAGTTGACTGGCTGGTGCTCTGCAAAGACGCAGAGGTGGTTGTGCCTGTGGTCCTGGGACTCTGCAGCTTCCTGTTGAGGGGAAGGTCAGAAGCCAAGTGCAGAGATGACCGAGGCTTGTCAGAGCGGCACCGTCATAGCAGAGGGTCAGTCACATGGGCTGTGCTGCAGTCAAGTAATGCATGAGGGTTTGTCTCAGCTCCCCTGCCCAGTGAGAGGATGGGTTATGTGTCTGGAGGAATAGAAATCTGTCCACCAGGTTGTCTCTGGTGAGGGGCACACCCTGAAACTTTGATCTATGCTGTGTTCTTGTCATGTGGTGGTCATGTGATCAGAAGAGAGGGGCATTTACAAGATGCTAGAAGGGAGGCTGTGGCCGGACCTAGGATGTGGACGAGAGCTCTGTCTCACTGTACCTGACCCTCTGTCTGGCTTCCTTCCCACAGTATTTACGGCAGGAACAGGAGGAGGAGGGTCGGAAACGCTACGAAGCTCAGAAGCTGGAACGCATGGAGACCAAGTGGAGGAACGGCGACATCGTCCAGCCTGTCCTGAACCCAGGTGAAAGCACCACTGGGGTTCCTCAGCCCACCTCACAGGCCACAGAAGCACCAGTCATGCTGTACTCTGGTTCTTGGGTGTGGAATTCCTTCCTGGAGCCAGGCTTTGTCCCTTGTCCTACCCTAAGCCAGGCAGACCTCTTTCTTAATACAGCTAGCAAGGGACCTCCTGAGAGTCTGGCACGCCAGCTCCTTCATGGTCTCCCCAGCAGGCCTCTTGCCTCTGTTGCTAGTGTTTGTTCTTGTTGACACTCTTGAGTTTGCTTAGGAACTTGTGTTTGATAGAATGCTCATTTCTTTAGAAAAGGCCTGTGATCAAGAGATGACCCCAGATTTAAGCGCTATTTCTTCACAGGCTCCTATAAGTAGACCTCTGCCTCCTCTGAGTAGCTCTGTCATCCTCACCACACAAGCGACAGGCCTCAGCAAGCCTTGTGGGATTGTTCCTCCCCTTCCTCTGTCCCCTGCCAGGCTGGTTCATGTTATTATGCCACGTCTGCAAAAGACCACATAGAGCCTCCTCAGGTTCGTTGATGCCAGTTAGGGCAGGGTCTTGGCAGGTCTGACCCCAGGAACTTGGTGAGGGATTGGAGGTAGGCCCATTTTTAGAGGGGCTCCAGCACCCTTACACGTATAGTCACCACAATTTAACAGTATTATGAATTCTTTCTAGAATGTACTGTGAGTGTTTCCACCTGCTGGAAATGGCGTGGGCTCAGGAGCTCTGTACTAGGCTCCATGATATGATGTCCCTCAGCAGAGGGCTTCCTGGCCCCCAGGGCCTGGGCCCCGGGTGAGTGGAAGCCTGTCTCTTACTTGCCTCTCTCAGTCCATGTGGCCTGGCACACTCTGTGCTGCTGCTGTGCACAGGGTGTCCCACCCAGTGTCTGCCCAAGTGCCCAGTGTTTGTTTCCCTTCCTCAGTTTACCAGAATTGAAGCTTTTGTCATCTGAGGCTAGTGGACTATGCAGGTTATCAAAGCTTGATTGTTTGTTGGGCTATCACCCCCCCCCCATCTGCTTTTAACAGAAAAGAATGAGAGGGATGGGAGAGAAAGAAAAAGTCTGAGTTGTGCATGGTGGTATATGATTGTACAGCGAGGCAGAGCTCAGCGACTTTAGTCTAGCCTGGACTTCTAGAAAGACGCCACATCAAAAAAAGCAAAGACCTCAGTTCCCTTCTCTGGTCCTGAGAACCACACGGCTAGACATGCTCTTACATACTCTGTGCTGTCAGCCAGTCTAACTTACTTCCTCCTGAGGTTGCTGGCTGTGCCTGGCCTCTCCTGACTAATGTGATACTTAGTTGTTCTCATGGTCCGTTGCTTTTTGGTGACAGTGATTGAAGTCGGCATGGTGAACTCACAGCTTTCTGATGGAGTTTTACATGTTAGTTTCGTTTGTCTGTATCTTGAAAAAACCCCATCTTCCTCGGCTGATTGGACTTGACACACAGCTCGGAGACGTGCGGAGCGGAGTCACCGTTCCCAGTCAGTACTCTTCCTTCAGTGCTCCTTCGCCTGTGAGGCTTGAGCCCAGAGCCTTGTGCATGCTAGGCAAGTGTTCTGCCGTCAAGCCGTCTTCCTAGACACTGTGGTTCTGACTTCAGTTTTTCGGCTGACCCATCCTTGTTCTTGTGGGTCCCTGTGCCCATCCTCCTGCCTGTGTGCTGGGCTTTCCTGGGTGACTGGGCTGGTAGGGTGCTATGTCTACAGGGAGCAGATATTGTGGACAAGGTTTGTGTCTTTCCAAAATGTAGCTGTTGTGTGACCTTTCCTGGGGAGATGTGAGCAAGCATCTCACCCCAGACAGCAGCAGTGACAGAAGGAGAGAATCATCTCACCTACAGGAGCATGAAGAGCTGCACCACCCCTCCCCAGCAACTGTTAAACCACTTATATACCCTGGCAGGCAGGGGTGTGCACATCCCCTCTGGAGAAGTCCTGTGACTAGGGAATGTTGTGATCAGGGGTTTGATGTGTGTGATCGATCAGCACTGCTTTTACTTCAGGATTGCAGAGGCCATGGTGAGCTTGGAGGACAGAGCCCTGCAGTGTAGCTGGGCCTCCCTTCGCCTCCCCCACTGCGTTCACCTTTTGACCTCACCCCCACCCACTCCTGCAAGTAGAACCTGGGCTCAGACAATGTTGCCTAGCAACCTCTGGGCCTCCTGTCTTTCTGGTAGAATTATCAGTCTTCAGGGAGTCTGATAATTCTTCAGAAGCCAGCTTTCTGTGTATTTTCTGAGGAGAGGAAACAGTTACTTTCAGGCTGCCAGGTTCATGACCATGAGCTGCTCAGCTTCAGCGCCATGAGGACTCTGCCCACAAGACCCTGTTCCCAGGTCTCCTGGGTTTATGATGCAATCAACATTACCTCAGACATGACCAAGTGCTTGTCTTCACTGGTCCTTGAACTACTGTTCACTTCCCTGGCTATCCCAGGCAGAGCAGCAGGGGGGCCTTGGCAGACCACCAAGCTCCTGGTCCTACACTGAGATCTGCCTTCCAGAGTCAACAGTACCCAGGCAAATCTGCCCTAGAGCCACCCCTGGAGGGCAAGAACTGGCCAACCTGGCTATTGGACCTCTCTGATGTCCGTGACCATCCAGCTTGACCATGATCCTGGTTCCTTCAACACTAGACTTGGGGGAACATGGTATGGAAAGACAGAGGGAAGGTTCTGGGTTTTCTTGGGTTTCAGTCCTAGTCTTCTGGATGGCTAATTCTCAGTTGTCTTGAGGGGAACAGACAAGGCAGTCACTGAGCCACAGGCTTCCCGGGTGAAGGAGTGGCTTGATGTTCTTGGGGCAGGGCAGTGGCTCCTGGCAGGTGGACAGGTGCTGAGAGGGCAGTGTGTCTAGAGCCTACAATACCTTGCCTGTTGCTTCCCCGGGAGCTTTGCTAGGGGTCCCCACAGTAAATGGAAACTTCCAGTTTAAAGCGCAAGGTCCTAGTAACTACTGCAGCAGGGAAACCCAGCATGTTAGTGTATAAGTAGAGGTGCAGTTCCTGCTGAGGCAGACTATAAATCACATTTGCCTAAGGGTGGAGACGGGGTACTCAAGTTCCTCTGTTCCTATAGCTTTGTATATATTTACACATACAAAACAATCAATCATGTGCGTGTGCATGTGTGCGCGTGTGTGATGTCTTCCTTGGCATCCATGGAGGGTGGGTTCCAGAATCCGAAGGTGCACAAGTCTCATGTCTGAGGAGAGTGGGGCTTGCATACAACCTAACACACTAACCGATGGAGCCTACACATGCAGAGCCTCCTGCGTGTGTGAATTCTCTTCATTCTACTACCTCATGTATGTAAATGTTGTTAGGTGGTTGTTAACCTGTCCCCTCTCTATATGTGCAGTACAGTGCATGCTCCATTCCTCCCAGCTCTTTGCGGACAGGCTCTTACTAGATAGCTCAGGCAGTCCTTGAATCAGTGTCCTCTTCTGAGGAGTGTGGAGTCAGGCAAGCATGGTCAGCTATGTCCATAGGACAGGGAGAGGACAGACCTGACAGCTGCTCGATCTGCTCATTCTGTCTTCTGTGCACAGCATCTTCATGTCAGCGTCTCTGCACATGGAGAATGCCTCTCTCAAGGGCATTCTCATGGTCCTGTCCAGCCTTGGTGCTGTGGACCTCTCTGGTGTTTGCGTGCAGTACCTCACGGTCCTGTGTGGGGTGCACTGGGAATATGGGTTCTGTGCTTGACCAAACACATGACTGTGGCTGATGGCGGAACAGAGCTATGTGCTAGGCACCTGAGCTCCACTGAGCCACACAGTGGTGAGCCCTTCAGTGTGTCAGGCCAAGGCCATGAGGAGGGACTCTGTTTCTTCTCTTGCAAAAGTTCCTGCTGCAGTCTGGAAGCTTCTTCCTTGACCATTGTTGATGTTGACATCATTTGCAGCAGACACAGGAAAAGGGGGCTCACTTGTTTGTCTGAGTGTGAGACTTGACCAGTCGGAAGCTTCTTCAGCCCCTTGTGGATCCCATCAGTTCCCAGGACAGTGACCACACCTGAAGTTCTTCTCAGGCCTGTGCATTTTCTTCTTCCTCCTCCCGCTCCACTGCTCCTCCCTGAACACTCATGGGAGAGAACATGACATCACAGGGTTCTTGATTCAGAGCTGAGCTCTGACAGGCTTTTGCTCTCAAGTTTCCCCTCAGCTCCAGGTCTGGAAGCAGGAAGCTGTATCTGATTTTTGATTCCCCAGGTGTCTGAACTCTGCTTGCTCCAGGTTCTGCTAACAGACTGGCTGCTGTTTTCTGGAGCTTGTCTTTTGCCTGGTCTGCCTGCCCAGGGGCGGTGAGAGTACAGGTCTCACTCTGGCCTGCCTCTATTCAGCCTTTTTCCTTGGGACCATGACTCAGGGAAATGCCGTTTAGACATGTTGTGCGCCCTGCCTCTCATACTGGTGTGATGGTAGCATCGCTTTGGCATCTACAAAGAAAGGTTTTCACCTGGGCAGCACCTCACTTCTGGTACTGGTGTTTGTAGCAGACCTCTGTCACATGTTCCCTATGTCACTTAGAATGTAGAATGTGGGGGACTTAGTAGTGGCTGTGTTAGACTCAACTGCCCAAAGAAGGAAGTGCCCCCCTCTGGAGCTGTGAATCAGGTAGAAGAAAAGTAGACATCACCAGACCCACAGAGCCCAGGGAGTTAGTTACGGCATGTGAAGGAGGAAGCCAGATACTCTGTCGCTTCTGCTCTCTGAAAGCCTGTGCTAAGACTCTGAGAACACAGGAGCCAGTAGTGTGGTGTAACCAGTGTTCTTAGACAGTTCAGCATGACAGTGGGACATCTCTGTGACCTGGGAGCTGCAGGTCCTCTCCGTGCTGTGCAAGCAAGTAGATTTCCATGTGAGAGAGGTGGGGGGGGAGCAAAGCAGTGGCTTGGGTGCTAGTGAACTTGTCTAGTGTGTGTGAGGTTCTGGGTTTGATCCTCAGCACCACACAGGTTGGGCATGCTGGCTCCTGCCTGTAATTGAAGCAAAAGCCCAGGGTGGGTCACAGATGCAGGCTGAGATGGAGACTTCTCCAGGACACATAAGGCCCTTCTATCAGAAGAAATAAAATCAAGCTGGATGTAGTGAATTCCAGCCTGGCCGGGGTACAGAGTGAGACATAGACATAAAATATAGTAAAGCAGTCAGCATGAAAACATTTCTGTAAAAGAATTTAGTGTGTGTGTGCATGCACGCGCACACATGTGTCTGTGTCTGTCTGTGTGTGTGCATGCACGTGCACACTGTGTCTGTGTCTGTCTGTGTGTGTGTATGCATGCACACACATGTGTCTGTGTCTGTGTGTGTGTATGCATGCACTCATGGGCATGTGAGTAGGCACAGCCATGCCATTGCTTGCCTGTAGAAGTTGACTACAACTTGTGGGAGTCGGGTCTCTTCTTTGACCATGCAGATCTTTATAAGTTTGGTTCAGTTTTTCCTCCCAGCCCCATGCTTCCAGAAATAAGACTTAGAATCAAAATGTATTGACAGATACCTTGGCCATACAGCTAGGCTCTTCTCTGGCTAGCTATGACTTAATCTATGTATTCTATTCTCCATTCTGCCGTGTGACTGGTTACCTGTGCTCAGATACTATGCATCTGCCCTCCCCCAGGCAAACATCCCTTGCCTGGCACTATCTCAGAATCCTTTCTGCTCCCAGGATGTTCCACCTCCTATTTCCTGCCTAAGCCATAGGCCATCAGATTTATTATTGACAGATGCTACATCCATACAGACACAAGATAGCCTCTCTACATGGATCCAGGGATTGAACTCAGGTCATTGAAGTTGAATGCAAGGGCCTTTACATTGAGCTGTCCTGTTGAGCTGATTGTGTAGGAAGGGTTTTTGCATGATTTTTCAATTGTTTTTCTGTGTGTTAAGGAATCAAACCCGAGCCTTGAGCATGCTGAGTAAGCATGCTGCCACCAAGCTGTCCCCCAGCACTAGGTTTGATGTTTACAAACTATTCTTCTGATGGTCACCACATGCAGGTCTCTTAGCTGACAAAGCAGGCCTGAGACTGGCCAGATTAGAAGTCCTGAGTGTCCAGTCACGCTCCAGAGAGCTTGTATCCGTGTCATTATAAGGCGGCCGAGTGGACTGTTTAGTGTCCTGGCCTCCTTGTCTTGGCCTGCGTCCATCTCAGTGACAGCCAGAGGGAAGCCCAGCGTTCAGGGTTGTTGTGACCCTTGGACTATGAAGGAACTTTGGGGCTTCGCTGTCCACCCAGCCTCCCACACAGATGGTGAGTGTGACTGCTCATCTCGGCAGAGGATTCCAGTATGTGGGCTCCACTGCTTATCCCTCACTTGCAGGGGAAACCAGAAGCCAGGCAGAGCTGCGAGGCCGGAGGAGCCCTGAACAGCCAGGGTCCTGGTCATCATAGAGTTTAGTTTTGTGTCCCATGTACCTTTCAAAGGATAAAGAAGATGGCCTGAGCCCAGAGCCATCTTGGTGATCCTAGTTTCTGGGGGGTGACACTGAAGAGACAGGAAATAGGTGAGACTCTCTTCCATCTGGTCACAGTCACAGGTCGCCTCAGCTAACTATAGTCTACTGGCCATTGGGGGCCATACCAGGGCCCCTTGCCTTTGTTAGTGGCAAATGCATGCGTTAAGGACCCTCACTTGTCACCAGACAGTCTCACACAGTGGCCGTAATGAAGTTCTGTGGAGCATCTTAAGACCAGACATCATACTAAAAGTTAAGAGTGCCTCTCACGGTGGCTCTGGTGATGGTCTCATGGCTCTCGTCTGCTGTGGTCCCAGCAACCTAGGCTCCTTATGTGAGAGTTCTGAGCTGTCTCAAGCCAGATGCTTCTGAGTTGAGTGTTTAAGCCCTCCCTCATCCCCTAGTTTTCTGGCTCTCTGGATGCCTGGTGGCTTCAGGCACCTGGCTTTAGTTTCAAGTCCATGTGGCATATGTTTGCTTGCTCAAGCTGTACAGGACCCAGCCTAGTGGGTAACCAGCAGAGACCAATGTCTCTCATCTGGAGCTTAAGTCACAGTCACTGTTAGCAGTGGTTTGATAGCTTGTGGATGTTGGCCTCCCTGTCTCGTCAGATGTAGTTTCTTTCATACCCTCTTAGAAGGATGCTGGTGGTTTTGATCGGGTTACACCTGATTAGCTTTGTTCTAACTTGGCCACATCTTTAAAGCTCTATCGCTGTATAGTATTGTGTTATAAGAAAGTAGGAATTGTGGATGAGCACATTCACCTGGAAACAGGAAGGACCATCCAAGTCTCAGGTGACAGCTGACACTCAGGAGACCCAAGGCCTCTGGGTCAAGGCCACCCCTCATGCCACCACCTCTTTGCTGCTGAGGAATACTGTTTAAGGCCAGACATCCCTGTTACTTGGCCCTGGCCCAGCCGTTCCTTCAAGATCCAGGGCAGGAGTAAATGACCCTCACTCCCTCACTGAGCCAGCATGCAGTGGACGAGGGGCTTATCCAAAACCAAAGCGTTTGGCAGGGTGTGCACGCTGGAGTGGATCTCACCTGAGGCTCTGCCTACACTTGCTGAGGAGAGGGAGCCTGGAGGGATGCTGTCTGCCTCCAGGGACAGAATGTGTGTCCTGTGCTTTAAGTGAAACTACAGTCTACAGCAGCCTGAGTGACTGGCGCTCTGCTCAGGAGTCTCCTCTTCTTGGAAGGTTTGCACTGACAGAGACATGCAGAGGGGAGGGGTGGTCAGAGGGAGATCAGCCCAGACACCTGTCAAACCTGAGACTTCCTGGGCCAGTTCGGTACAGAAACACTGCCATTGCTTTTGTGTTGTTGGAAAGCAAAGTAGCTGGATGATGACATCAGCGGAGGACCAGAGATAACCCTGGAACCTTCCAGCCAAGGGATGTAATGACTGCCACGGACAGGTTCTAGTTGGCACACTACCCAGAATGCACTGGGACTCTGATAGGGGCTGCTCAGTACTTCTGAGACTTCTGTTCTCTTCAGAGAAACTTGTCTAAGTGACACTGCAGGTAAACACTTCTGATGACACAGAATTCTGGGCAGTGGTGTCCTTGCTACTGTTGGGCTGTGTAACAACTGCGCTCTCTCTTTCTCCCTTGTTTTTCTAGAGCCAAACACGGTGAGCTACAGCCAGTCCAGCCTGATCCACCTGGTGGGGCCCTCGGATTGCACCCTTCATGGCTTCGTGCACGGAGGTAGGGATAAAGTTGCTCTGGCCACTGCTTCATCATTTGCCTGCCCTGAGCAGCCCCCAAGAGGCTGTTTCCCTGCCATCTTCCCTTGCCTGCCCTGAGCGTCCCCCAGGAGGCCATGCTGCTTACTGACCTAGTTTAGACTTTCATGTCTGGTGAAGTATAAATTTAAACTTTTAAGAGGTTGCATAAGAAATTACTGAAATACCATTGGTGTCTGTTTTTAAACTGGAAATGAAAGTTGGATGAATGAGGACGTTCTAACCAAAGGTCACATTGAACCCTGGGATCTCACTGTCAGGTGTCAGGGGTAGGGCCTTACAGAGCCCAGGAGAATGCCCTGTAGCCCACTGTCAGCTCCTATTTTAAAATGTTTTTTCCAGATAATCGTCTTTACTGTTTTGAGTTATTGAAGATCTGGCCTCTAGTAGCATAGGCCTTAACCATCCTGGCCAGGACCCTGCTGTAAAACCGAGGGCTTGGCCATTGACCCCTGGAGACACTTTCACTTTAATAACGTGTGATGCTTTCTCTGTGATGTGAGACAGATATGAGGAGCACATCAGGTCCTCAAGTGGACAGCGTCGTTTTGGATGAAAGTAAAGTAAACCTTAAAAATGAGTTAAGGGGGCCCAGAGAGATGGCTCAGCTGTTAAGAGCACTGACTGCTCTTTCAGAGGTCCTGAGTTCAATTCCCAGCAACACCATGGTGGCTCACAACCATCTGTAATGGGATCCGATGCCCTCTTTTGGTGTGTCTTAAGACAGCTACAGTGTACTCATATACATAAAATAAATAAGTAAATCTTTAAAAAAAATGATTCAAGGGTTAGAGAGACGGCGCAGAGGGTGTTTGTTTTGCAAGCATGTTGAACTGCCTGGATTCCCAGCACCTCAAGATGCTGAGATGGGAAAATTTCTCAAGGCTGCCTGGGCAGCATCGAGATCCTGGCTCCAGAACCGCCATAAATAGATCTGATTTAAAGAAAGATGCCAGGCAAAGGCAACAGAGTGGTGCAGATGACAGCACAAGTTGGGAGGTGACATGCGGTGTCAGGGTTTGGGCACATCTGCTCCTTGGTCTGGGCATACCTGGTGCTTTTGTACAGTACTGGCCTGTCTGCCCTCAGTTCTCGTCCCAGAATGTGACTTCCCACTCGCTCTGTAGATGGCACCTGAGCTGAGAGTTCTGCTTCCCGCTTACTCTCCTCAGAAGGCTCCTGTGCGTTTTCTCCCCAGCTCTGGTGGCTTCTCTGTAGGTTTATGTTGATGTTTCTACCGGGATTGCTCAAGAATGGGGACCAGATTTTATCTTTGCCTTGGTCAAAGCACCCCACACAGCGAAATACAGCTTACTTTTGAGATGAAGGGTAGCAGGTCCTTGGCCTGCCAGAGTCAGAGTGGCCTCTGCCTTGAGAGGGGTTTTAAGGCTTGTTTCTAGTTCTAACCAGTTCCGTTTCACGTGGTTCTGTTTTCAGCATCATGGTTGTTTCCCTGATTCACTGAGTGCTGTCTGCATGCACTTTTGGTTGACAAAGGTCCCACCCAGGGGAAGTTAGTTCTACTTTATAGTGATCAGTACTTTCCAGGCCTGTGACAGTCTCTCTCTCCACCCTGAGAGCAGCTGTGTCCTTGTCCATATCCCCACATCCCTCCCCCACTGGCCTCAAGTCCCAGGTAGACAGCAGCCCTTCCTGTCCTCTGAGCACAGCCGTCCCGAGCCCAGACTTCTCCGCATAGCTCTGTTTGTGTGACACTGAAATTGTGTGCTGTGGCGTAGGCTTGTTTGGTCTGCATACTAGAGTTTCCCACCACAACTAGCAATCCCGTCGTACTGTCTCCTGGGTGAAAGGACACATCCTGAGTGGGTCGTCTTGGCTTTGCCTGCGAGAGGCACCAGCAAGAGTAAAGGAGTGAAGAGTTCCTGGAAAGCCCTTGAGAGAGCAAACTTGCTCACAGAGAGTAATCTGTCCTGTGATCTAGGCTCGACTTTTTTTTTTTTTTTTTTTTTTTTTTTTTGTTTTTCAAGACAGGGTTTCTCTGTGTAGCCCTGGCTGTCCTGGAACTCACTCTGTAGACCAGGCTAGCCTCGAACTCTCGAACTCAGAGATCCGCCTGCCTCTGCCTCCCAAGTGCTGGGATTAAAGGCATGCGCCACCACTGCCCGGCTAGGCTCGACTTTTAATGCATGAGTAGGAAGAGTTTACAGAAGCTGCATGATGCTTGATGCCATTTTCTTAGGAGTTCTACTTTGGGCGTGATTTATAAATATGCCTCCTAATTTTTACTGACCCCGACATCTGCATGCCTGTCGGTTCACCTGCAGTGGGTGACAAATAACACCAGCGGCTGCTACTCCACGTGCTTCCCTGTAGAGCATCATCAGCGGGGGTCTAAATCGCTTGAGTCCGTCTTAACCAAACTGGAAGGCTGCCAGTCACATGGGGGCCGGGGTGGGGAGTCTGGACAAGTATGACTGATGCCCCAGTCCCTGGTTCTGTGATGCAGTACTTTGGAACGGTGCTGATTGGGTCATTCAGATGCTGGCTGAGCTTGGCCCTGCTGATGACAGGGCTGTGGAAGGTGCAAAGTAAAGGGCTGTTGGAGATGACCATTTTCCCCTCCAAGAGGGAGCTCTCTGAGTTGAGGTGCTGGTATGGCAGGACACAGGGAACTGTGGCTTCTGCCTCCTTAGGAACCCCACGTGAACCCTCTCGTGGCCCTTCATGTCCTGGAAGTGCCATTGTCACCCTGGGAAGGACCCATTTCCTTTCCTTCCTTCACCCGTCCCCTCCCGCTTGCATTGTAGCTTCCTGGGGTGATTGATAGCTATTGGGATCAGAGTACAAGTGAGGATTCTGAAGACCCCATTCACTCACGGGGATCCTAGAGGAAATGTCAGTCTCAAATTCCAAGGCTCTGGCCTTTGTGTTGATGCTTTATTTCTTGAAGTTCATTATTTTGAGCCTAAAGCATAACAAAGGTCACTACCTCTTGCCCTTCCTCCCCTCCTCCCCTCCTCTTGTAGTTACTTTAAATACTGCTTCTGTGCCTCTAAACTTGAGAAGTGTCTCGCCGTCCTAACGTATAAGATCAGACTGTGGCTACAGGAAAGGATCTCACTTGCACCAGGAGGACTCAGTTGCCTTCTGGGTAAGGTGGTTTCCACAGCACTCACAATTGCCTGGCAGTCTGTGGTCTGATCGTTGCCCTGGGCCAGGGGTCCCTGCAGACTCTACCATTCAGGGTGCTCTGTGGGGTCCTGTGCCTCTTACCTGGATTGGGTACATGACTCCTGGACTTGGGTTTTCTCTGTGGGCTTGGGTTCCATCCTCCAGTGGCTTCCTACAGCAGGTAGCAGATTACTAGGATGAAGATCTGCTGGATGAAAGCCCCAAACAGCTTCCACAAGGGTCCAAGTGACAGCTTGGTAAATGTTGGCTGGGGGCAGGCTCACAGGGCCATGGCCCTCTGGTGCTATGTGACGCCTGTCAGCTTTGTTAAGGAAAACCTCATTTGCAGGCACTTTCTCTATTGCGGGGTGGATTGGGAGGTTGGAGGAAAATGTTCTAAGGTTTTCATTCAGAGAAGTCCTTCTTTCCACAGAAATATGTTCCATATATTTTGCTTCCATGGTTTTAGGTAGGAAATGTAAGGGCTAGCTTCTCTAACACTTGCACACTGGGCCCGACCTCTGTTGCTGCTGCTGTGCTCCTCACTGTTCATTCAGGCCCCTGATCCATTGGTGCTCCCTGGCCTTCATGTGACCCTACCGTCGGCCCCAGCACTGTCTTGCTGCTTGTTGTATAGTATCGGAGTAGAGCTACTGAAAGCTGTGCCAGGCCTCACCAGCAACCAGCAAGGCTGGGGCTGAGAACTGGCATTTCTGTCAGGTTCCATGGGGTGTGGTTTCCCGTGCTGCTCTGGAGCGCCTCTTGGGAGAGTGCACTTCAGTGAAAGGCCCTGTTGTGCCTTTGGGCTCTGACCTGCCATAAGCTGTGACCACCCTTGCCTGTCTGGCAGCCCTTCCTAAATCTCTGTCTTATTGGGTGGAGATGCTCATTTTGTGTAGCAGCCTTGCTGTCTCTGCCTCTGTCTGTTTTGTGTTTGTTTGCAGAGCCAAGCCATGCTCCTCTGCCTGTACCTGTAGGGCTGAGCATTGTGTTTTTCTGAGGAATACAAATAGCTGTGGGCCTGTTGGGTCTAGCCAGACGGCTGGTTGTGGCTAAGCTGTCCGGGTGGTCTGGGTGGCCAGCCTGTAGTCAAGCAGGCTCTGGAGCTAAGAGGAAAGAACTGCCTGGAGCCATTTCTGTGCTATCGGGAGGAGCCGGGTGGAGGAGAGCCTCATTTCTCCAGTGACTCTGATCCTCCTTCAGTAACTTCCTGAAGGTGCCAAGGGACTACAAGAGAGTTGAGAAAGTCACAGTCAAGGATGGACTGGGGACATTAGCAGCTCCTTTCCAGATGTTCAGTGACACCCAGCACGTTTCAGTCATGCCTCTCTGTCTCGCTGAGACGAGGCCATAGCTGATACAGTTGATTTTCCCAGTCTTCAGAGGGTAAGAGCTGTGGAGGGAAGGTGGTGTGCTCTGCTTTAGAGAGAACTTGTGTAGACTCAGTTCTGGATAGTCGGACTCTGCTGAGATGCACCCAGGGCCTCTTGGGAAAGAGTTTGATGACTCCTGAGGCACAAGGCGCTGAGGGGCGCACTTGTGGGAATCGGGGACAAGGTAGTTTGTCATGTCTGATGCTTGACAGTTCTCCTGGTGCTCGAGAACAGTTTGCTGGGCGTGTGCCCTGACTGCAGCCACCCTTCTCAGGATACTGACAAGACACTGCAGGGTACAGCGCTGCTGAGATGAGCTGGTCCCCAGGCTGGCACTTGATTTAGGTGTGCCCTGGCTGTCACTGATGATTCACAGTGCTGAGGGAAACACACTTGGAAGTTTGCAGTTCAGTAACCCTGTCCTTACCCCACCCCTCGGCTTAAGTCACGTGTGCTGTTGGTGTGTGTATCTGTGTGCATGAGAGAAGGGTGTGGGGGGGCAGGCCGAGGCAGCCTTGCTGAATTGCTTCTCTCCCTGTGGGGGCTGAGCTCAGGTTGCCAGCTTTGTGCGGCTGGTGCCTTTACCTGCCTAGCCAGCCTCTTGCTTTTGCCCTCAGTCTCCCTGCTGCAGCCCTCAGGCCCTGTCTGTGGTTCAGCACTCACTCACTCACTCACTCACTCACTTCTGGGTGGGAGGGAGTGGCGCACAGTAAGAACCTGAGGCATGGAGGTCAGAGGTGACAGCCTGTGGGAGCTGGTTCTCTCCTTCCACTATGTGGGTTCCGAGGATCCAGCTTAGGCCATGGGTTTTGGCGGCAAGCATGTTTACCTGTAGAGCTATCTGGCTGGCACTGAACTCCTGGATGCAAGTGATCCTCCTACCTGAGCCTCCAAAGTTGTTGGAACTAGGAGTGTGTTTCGCTATACATGGCTCTGTGTTCGGTTTTTATTGTTCCCTTTACTATGGATGCATTTGAGCATTTGTTCCAGGGGGCATTTATGCAGTGAGATCATTTGAGTTTTTTTACTGTAAAGAGAGAGTTTTGGATACGAGAGACCTGAAGCAGGTTCCAAAACGCCTGAGAATCTTGACAAGAACACTGCTGCCTAAACCCAGGCTGGGCCTGGAGAAGGAACGTCTGCATGGCACATGTGCTAGAAAGTAAGGAGGAGCTGCTGCCTCACCGAGCCGAAGCTCTCGGGAGAGGGCCGAAGATGTTCTCAGGAAAAGTGGGTGGCTTTGAGCTTGTGCGACTTAAAAAGAAAAAGTAAAAATACCAAAGTGTTGGTGCTGAAAAGAGAATAACAGAATGCACCCACGGAAAAGAGGAGGGTGGCCTTGGGGTTGGGGGGGGGGGCTTTCCCACCTCTGTCTTGGGCCTCTGGGCCCTTGTGTTCCCTCTAGAGCCACATACTGTTAGCACAGAAGCATAACACCCAAGTTTGTCCCACTGCCCAGTGTCCTGTAGTGCCCCCACCCAAGCCATCCTGGTTAGGTGCATGTCCCACCTTGTTGTGGAGAGCTGGGCCTCCTCTCCTGGGCTTACCTGGCCTCTGCTTTAGCTTTGGTGACAATTCTGCTGCAGCGACTCTGACGCTCAGCATGTAATGTGTGACCTCAGGCGCTGGACTTGGTTGATTCTGCTTTCACCATCAGGCTGGGGTCCTTCAACCTCAGATCATGGAGTAGGTATCAGCCAGGGTCAGGAAAGGGAGTGACACTGACCGGCCTCTTACATGCATGCTGTTATTGTGGGGCTTGTGATCAGGGCATGTCAGCTCCCATCTTGTTCTGTCTCACGTCTTTGGCTCTCATGGTCCACGGGAGTAGAGGGCAGTTCTGGCATCTCCAGGGTGGTTTCAAGGCTCTGCTGTTAGCTTGCTGTTGGAAAAGGGTCATAGGTAGTAACTTTGAGGAGGCCTTTATGAGCTAGGTAGCAGATGCTGCACTTCTGAAACTGTCTAGGGTAGACATGGCCCCAAGGACAGCAGCAGGGTCATCCTTCTCCCTAGCCACTGGGGCCTCTGCCTTCTCACAGCCTTGTGCCATCCGAGATGACTGTGCCAGCACTCTGGGCCCTCTCCTCTCTTGAACCTACCACAGATAATTCTCTCTTGCCTGTGACTGGACAGTATCTTAAGCCAGTGGGGTTCTGCAATGCTTGCTGCTTACTGCTCTGCTAATCTCCTAGGCCGTTCCCTCCCCTGCCCTCCAGTCTCCGTGCTGTTCTCCACACCGCTCTGTCTGCTTCAGGCTGCAGAGCTTCATCTTTGCTCTCCTGTGCTGCCTCTTGTCTCTGGTCCTGCAATCATCTGAGGCCATCTCTAGCCCTGTTCTCTTCCCTGGACTCTGGCCTCAGCTTTTTCATGGAGCTCTGGCACTTCCTAACTCTATCTCCACTGTCTGGCCAGCATTCCTGCAGGTGGCCCTGACCCAGATCCCATCCCAGAAAGTCTCCACCTTCCCTCTCGGCCGTCCTTGCAGCTGTACAGTCTCATGGACATCTGAGCACATGCACCTTATTTCCTCCTGGTCCAGACCCTGGCCACCGACAGCACTGGCCTCTTGCTGACCGCCCACTTCTCCACACGCACCCCCAGCATACCAGCCACCATGCTGGCAAACAGGAGCCACACAGTGCTTGGGACCTGATTTGACCATTTATATCTCTGAGCCCATCTCCCTGCAGCCAAGTGGCCTGCCTGCCACCACTGCAGAGCTCAGATTGCTGGTGTGTCAAGGTCCAGGAGAGTATAGGCAGCTCCCTGTGCCCCATTGTCATCCCTAGACAACCGACCGACCCTCTCACTCCCTGCTACAGCACATGAGTTCTCTGCAGTCCCAAGCTGTGCCTTCTCTTACCGCCGCAGGAACAGGCCTCTTGACCCTGTTTGGCTATGTATTCATTAGGGTGACCAGAGCTAATAGCTGCTAGCAACCCTGTCCTGTCCAGAGCGACCAGTGCATTGCACAAATAGTAGCCTGTCTGTTTCTTGGAGAAACCTGCCCTTTCCTGGCCCTAGGCCGAGGCTAAGCCCTCCCTCTGGCCTGGGTCTGCTCTAGGGCTGGGTGTTGATTCATAGTGCTGTCCTTCCTACCTAGTCCCTAAGGCATGGGGTGACAAATGTGCCCTACTGCCTGTCCTGTGCCATGAGGATTGTTGAGCAGGAGTCTACAGATTTATTTCCAGGCTTCCTTAGCTTCCAGAGGTAGAGTGGCTGCCCACGTCATCCTGCTCAGATGCTCCAGACACACACACACACACACACACATGCACGCACGCACACACTCACACTGAATGTGGCTAATGAGGACAGCTTGCCAGAGATGGTTCTTTTCTTCCACCACAGGTCTACCTTAGTGGCAGTAACATTTTTACCTGCTGAACTATGTCTGTCTGTACCCTGATGTTCCCACTTTTGATATTTTGTTACTGTCTTTAGAAATTTGTGGTTGTCTGCACACTCACTGCCAAAAATAACCTCTATTAAATTGCCTTAATTAAGACTGTGTGCCAGGGATTCCTTGATCCTTTCCCAGTGCTGCTGGGTAATAGGACCCAGAGGACCAGGGCCATGTGGGCACTCTCAGTCACCTGTATCCTTAATAACCTCTTGTCATCAGCAAAGGATATATAAAGTAAGACGAACTTACTATCGTCTGCTTAATATAGGAGGCTGGCACCCACACTCCGTCAGTTGGGATTAAATATAGAAATGGGGGCATCTCGGATCCCCACCCACAGAGCAGGCGGCACTGGCTTCAGCTTCGAGCTGCTAGCTACTGCTGCGGGTTTGTAGGCAGGCCTAACCTAGCCAGCCAGCAGGCCTTGGGAAAAGAAAATTAAGCCTCTATTTTTAATCCAGTCAGCATGTTGTCAATACTTAAGGAAAAAAATCAAAACAAAAATCTTTAGGCAGTTAAATGTTAAGATGCAAAAATATCTCAAGTACCCGGTGTTTATGTACGTGTTGGTGGCCAAGCAAGCCTGAGTCTTTTCTTTCCCATAATTCCTGAAGTGAACGCGTCTCCAACGACAGGAAATGCTACAATTTTGTTGTCGTCTTTGCATTGCCAATCTGGAGAGGCTGGGACAGCCCACAATGGACTGTGTAATTTGCCAAAGTTGGTTTTTTTTTAATTGGTGTGTGTGTGTGTGTGTGTGTGTGTGTGTGTGTGTGTGTGTGTGTGTGTTGGTACTAGCCGTGTCTGAATGGGAAGTAAGTGAGGAGGCTTTCTGTGGACACCTGGGAGAGGCGCTTTATAGAAAACTTGGCACTTGATAGTTGTGTGAACAGGCAGGAAAGGGAAGGTGGGGTGTGGCCTGGCAGGGGCTTTTCTGGGGAATGGTGTCCATCTGGACTGTGCAGACAACAAAGGGAGAGGGAGCAACAAAGGCCTTCTCTGTTCTGATACAGTTCAGCAAACCGCGCTCTGCACCACGCTGCGTCCGAGATGGCCGTGTGTGATGTAGGCTGTGGTAATTTGTGATGGAGCCCTCTGAAGACCATGCTGGAAGGGCTTATGCTCCAGACAGGGTCTCACATAGCCATGCTGACCTCAAAGTCGGCTTGTAGCTGAGGATGGCCTCTGCCATCACTTCCTGAGAGATGGGACACAAGCCTGGTCTCTGGTGCTGGGACTGGAACTCAGGACATCAACGTCTAAGCAAACAGTCAGCCCCTGAGCACCTTCCCACCATTCCTCACATCTCTCTCTCTCAGTTCCTGTCTGCCTGCTGCTTGTCCTCCTCTTCTCTTCCTTCCCACCTCATGAGCACGCAGGCTTCAGCTCAGACCCCAGACAGACCACTCTTCTCTCCTGGGAAGCGAGAAGAGAAGGCTTGGACTGAAGGTTTGGGGGGGGGGTGCGCGCGCGCGCACACACACACACACACGCGCACACACACATGAGTGCAGGCCTGTGAAGGCCAGAGGCATCAGTTGCCCTAGGGCTAGAGTCATCGGTGGTAAGAACCGACTGATGTGGGTGCTGGAAACCAAACTCACAGACCTTGGCAAGAGCTTCATAGGTGCTGAGCCATCTCTCCAGCCTTCAATGTTTATAATAAAACAAGTCTTCATTGTTTGTGATGAGCTCAGTCGGAGGGTAGTGAGGCAAGCAGAGAATTGGCTGTTTGGGAGGCCAGTTCACCTTCCTACGTGTTGTGGTCACATCTACACGAATGTAAACACGAGAATGGGTCGTGCAGTCACTGGCTGAGCACACAGGTGCTCTTAGGCCTTTGCAACTGGTTCCTGGGGGGATTTAGGAGACTTAGGGGAGGAGACTGGGAACAGATTGTGGTGGTGCTCAGACCAGAACATCAGTAGAAACATGGGTAGCATCAGCCAAGCACACAAACTTCAGAAGGGGATTGGACAGGAGACCATTTTTGCTGTGTTCTTGCAAAGGGTGTCTGCATTTTGTCACTGTCCTGAGCCTTTGGGGCTGGACTTAAAAGTATTGAATTAATACACAAGGCAGAGGAAGAGCATTCGGGTGCAGCATGAGTGGTACTGACTGCTTTTAGCGAGGTTTACGCTGAGAGTGAAAAAAACAACAGTTTTGGGTTTTGTTTTGTTTCTGTCAAATTTGGATTGAGAAGGGGCACATTTAAAGTTGGTGGTAGGCGTTGTTAAAGATAGTGACATTAAAATGGAATCAAGAGCCAGTGGCTCGTCACCATGCCTGATGACCCCACCCACATGGTGGCAGAAGAGCACACACACACTTAAAGGAAGAAGGAAGCCAAGCAGTGTGCACTGAGGCAGTGATAAAGATGCTGTGACATCTCAGGATGCCACAGACTGCAGCTCCAGACTCTAAGACTCTAGCTTATTTGAGAAATGCAGCTCTGTGCTAACATGGTGGTGCACACCTTTAATCCCAGCACTCGGGAGGCAGAGTCGGGTGGAGCTCTGTGAGTTTGAGGCTACTCTAGTCTACCTAGCAAGTTCCAGAACAGCCAGGGCTATGCAGAGAGACCCTGTCTCAAAACAACAACAACAACAACAAAAAACCCCACAACTAACTAAAACAAAAATGAGGCTCGTGCAGAGCTCTCCAGTGTGTCTGTCTCACAAAGAGCTGCCCAGGCATTCAGAAGCTGTTGTAGCCATGGTTGGGGTAGGGGCTCAGCAGACCTTAGCACCAGCACCACATTGGCATTCAGAATTTAAAAAGCTAGGAAGTCATTGAGCCGTTCACCTAGATTGTAAAGGAAGCCTCTGGTGCAGGGCAGTGTGTGCTAGGTTAGGTTCCCGTTGGGCAGCGCTGAGGGCTGCAGGTGCAGCTGTGTGGCTGAAGACCGGGGATGTTAGAGGAGCTACTTCAGTGGGGTGTCTGTTGAGGAAAACTGGGGGGATAAATAGAGTCATCTCAGAAGAGACCATGTGCTACAAACGGCAAGACTCCAGGACTGGGGCTCACCGGCCCTGTGAACACAGAACTGTGGAGTCCAATATTTACTCTGATAGGTTTGGGGTTTGCTTTAGCCTGGTCCCTTTTTGCTATTCACCCATTGGTCCTGTACGGAATAGAAGTTTACTTTGAGCTGTTGCATGTTGGGAGTTTATGACCTTCTGCTTTCTGCAAGGGCTGATAGCTAGTCTGAGTATCTCAGGAAGCTTAACTTTTGGCATTTGAACCTTGTTAGCACTCTTAAAGCTTTGGGATTCTTGGAGGTGGACTGCATAGCTCGCATGATGAAATGAACACGAGTCTGCTGTGATAGAGGAGGTGCTGCTGTTTAGAGCAACATGTTTGGATGTCAAGTTTACAAGAGTGGACACTTGCCTGTGTTGACTTAGGATCTGTCAGTGTCTTTCCTTGTCAGTGCACTCATGTCCAGTAGCCATCTCTTGAGCACCAAGATCTAAGGTCTGTCATTGGTCATGGAAACTGAGGCATAGCTCCAGATGTGTGTGCATGTTCCACAGCATTCTGGGGACCCCAGCTTTGTGCATTTTAGAGACACCGGCCGCTTGGTGGAGCTGATGCAGCTAGCTGGCTTTTAGTAAAATACAGCTTGAGGTTTGTCGGGCCCTTCCATTCTACTCTTGGATTTTCAGACAGGGTTTCTCTATGTAGCCCTGGCTGTTTTAGAACTCACTCTGTAGACCAGGCTAGCCTCAAACTCAGAGATCTACCTGCCTCTGCTTCCCAAGTGCTTGGATGAAAGGTGTGCGCCACCACCTAGCAAGTTCTAGATTTTACACCAACTCTTCTTTTCCCTGCTCATGGCCCCTCCCACACTAATCTTTCTAGAGACCAGTGAGATGCTCCATGACTCCCTGTACACACAGAGATTGTCCTGCCTCCCTGCTGCTCACCATGATCTGAAATTTCTGTCCTCCTACTTCTCCCTTGATCTGGCCAACCAAGTTAGAAATGCAGTCTAGCTTGCCCTCAGAAACCCCTGCGCAGGGTCTGGACCCATTTCCTGCTGTGTGTCTGGGACTCCCAGCTCCCTGTGACTCTGTGCCCTAACTGGCCAGATAGAGGCAGTAGTGCACCTGTCTGTTGAGGCTGCTGTGGGGGGGGGGTGATGGCTCCCAATCGGTCTGTGTCTGTTGAAAGGAGTCTGTGGGGACCGACCCCATGTGCACACACACACACTGATGATGATAAAATTTAAATAGAAATAAGTAAATAGGGCTGGCAGGATGGCCCATTGTGTTAAGGCACTTGTCACCAAGACTAATGACCTTCATTCAATTTCTAGTTTCCACAAAGTGGGAAGAGAAAACTTAACTCCCAAAAGTTGTCTTCTGATCTTTACGGTCATGCTGAGTCACACATGTGCATAGACATTCACACAAGTTCACGCACGCACGCATGCACACACGCACACACGCACACACGCACACACGCACACACGCACACATGCACGCCCCTAAATAAACAACACTTGTCATGATAGAGAGGCAGGCTCCTCTGGCTCTACACCCAGGAAGTGGATTGCCAGATCTCGGTGTAAGAGATCAGGATCAGCTCAGGACCCCCAAGACCACGTTCTCAGCACCAAGGAGATACTTTTGCTCCACAGGGACAGAAGGCAGGGAACAAGAGACAGACGAGAGGACAGGAAGGAGGAGAAGGGAACCAGGGAGAGAGGAGGAAGAGTACTTGTTCTAGAGGACAGAGGACTGCCTCTGGCTGGAAAGGAGAGAGCTGAGGCCTGTAGACAAATGGAGCTGTATGGATGTGGAGGGAAACCCGTATTAGAATTAGGGGCTTCAGTTTAATTGGCTTGTTAAGTAGGTGAGCCAAATGGGGCTTCTGATTGCTAGAGTTCAGTACTTTGATAGTTGCACCTTGGTAGTCAGCCTCAGAAGAAGGAAGTGGCCACATAAGGGCCTAGGCCTTGGTGGCCAGCTTTAGGAAGGTAGTCTAACAGTATTTAGCAAGGCAGAGGGATGGGGAGATGGAGAGGCTGCAGAGCTATGTTTATGCTGTTGGGGTGGCTACAGTCCCTTGAGTGGGGTGGTTGTGTTTCCAGTGTTGAGAACCCGCTGTCCTGTTTTTCGTCATGGGCCTTACGTTCTCACATACGGTATTTTTAATGACTGTGTGTTAAACAGTTCTGCAGTATGGCATTTGCTGTCTGTGCCATCGCATCTGTGCTCAGAGAGTTTAGCTCTTGGAGCATTTCACATTTCAGAGTTTTGGTTGGGAAACAATCTCTCTCAAAGAGAAGCCCTGTGCCCCCATTCCCCCTCTGATCTACCGTGTCTAGGGACCCTTGAGTGTCCCAACTCGCCACACCTTGCTGACCTTCATCAGCAGGCTGGCATTTGTGTTGTTTCTTGTCTCTGGCTCTTGTGAATGAGACTGCTGATCTGCTGATGAAACTGGGAGCCTGTTTCTCTGAGCGTCTCTGTCCCTGGGGGGGTAGGGGGGAGCGGTTGAATCAAGTTCCAGCCATTGCCCAGAAATTGCCCCCTTCTCAGTCCCCTTTAGGAAAGACTGAGGGATGTGCGACAGTGGTGGGATACCTTTAACCCCAACACTTGCGAGGCAGAGGCAGAAAGGGAGGGAGGGAGGGAGGGATGGAGGGAGGGAGGGAGGGAGGGAGGAAGGAAGGAAGGAAGGAAGGAAGGAAAGACTCATGATTCTGAACTGCCCTTGCTCTGAATTATCTGACTTTGTCATTATTGTTTTGAGATAGGTTCTTGCTATGTAGCCCAGGATGGCCTGTGAGTATATGGGTCACAGAAGTGTGCCACCATTTCTAAGCAGCTGATATTTTGACTGATGTCCTCCCAGGGGACATTGTCATGAACTTTTCCTGGCAGAGAGAGGTTTGTGGAAAACTAGAAAGGGGCTGTCACTTTGTCAGTTGCCTAGAATGTCACCTGACACCATTGTCAGATACTCCTGAGGAATTCTGCTTTAAAATGAGAGTCATGATCTGTCACATCCCTGCCACATCCGGCCTGCTGCTGACTGGAGCCCCAGCCGTGTGGATGGAGGACTGGTGTCCAGGGTGTGGAGTGTCTCACCAGCTCTGTGCCCCTTCCTCTGCAGGTGTCACCATGAAGCTGATGGATGAAGTGGCTGGGATTGTGGCTGCACGCCACTGCAAGACCAACATAGTAACTGCCTCTGTGGACGCCATTAATTTCCATGACAAAATACGGAAAGGTAAGCTCTTGCCCTGTAAAAATGATGGGGGCAGCTCTTTGGGGTTCCTGGCCCCTTCACCCCGTGCTCACACCTGCTGTCTGCCTGTGTCCCACAAAAGCAGGAGGACAGAGCTGTGCTTTGTCCTTCACACACCGGCGAGGCTGGTGCTTATTGATCTGACTGGGATGATGGAGGCTTCTGTCCCTGCACTCTGGCATTAGCTCATCCTCTGAAGACAGGGCAGCTCTGTGATGCTCTCACTTGGACAGCTGTCACCAAGCCTTGTAGGTTTCCTGCTTGTGGAATAGGAGGTGACTCAAGGCAGGATACACAGACAGTGATGGCAGGATCGAGGGAGGTGCCTCGGGCACTCTGGCCTCAGCCAACCCCGCTCACCTTGCTTAAGGGCGGCTTGGGAATCCTCATGTGACAGGAATGTGATCTGTGACTGGGCCCCGGCAGCTTGTAGAGCAAGTCCATCAGGGTCGCAGCCTTGTGAGCTGCAGGCACAGGCTGAGTCTGAAAGGAGACGTCAGGACGCTGCACCATGAGAGCCGCTCATGGGAGGGCAGTGGGTGAGGCTGGGCCCTAGCATGGCTGATTACAGCCTAGGAGCCATAAAGCTTAAGCCTTGTCCAGAGCCTTGTGGCCCTGGGTGCTCCCCAGCACCTGGCAGGGGGCTGCTTTATGGTCAGCAGAAGCATTCTGAGGTTGGAGAGACGCAGGGCTGTCCCGTAAGGATGCGCAGCAGTGACAGGGCACCCTCCACTTCCAAGAGTTCATCTTACTGCTGGTATTTGCCACAAACACAGACAGCTAGCGTTATTTTAACAGTTGCCCGTGACAGGTGGACCTCGTCTGCTTTAGCGTGCTTCTGGAGGCCGTGTGTATCGGTAGCCCTGCGTGCTAGGCTGCTTGTAGCTCGTGCCGTGAGCCTTTGAGGAGGGGAGCGTGTAGAAGTTACGTCTGGTTCTTCCTGCCAGCATCATGTTCCCAGAAATAAGACCCGGACTCAAAATACATTTACAAATGCTTCAGCCACACTAAGCTCTTCTCTGGCTAGAGTGTAACCCAATTATTTAACCTACAGTCTGCCACATGGTTGGTTACCTGTGCTCAGGTACCATTCATCAGTCTGGTAATCTTCCCACGGCTGGCTCTATCCCCAGAATCCTCTCTGCCTCCCGGATGTCCCACCTTCCATTCTACCCTTCCCTACAGGCCATAGGTTTTGTAATTGAAGGGTGAGGCATCCATACAATACACAAGATTTTGTGAGTGCTGGGTGTCAGGTTTCATGCTTCCCTTTTTCTTGAGTTCCCACCTGGTAAGGTGGCTTAGCACTTTATTGTTAAATATAAACTCAGACCCACCATGGAGAGCAGGCCCTACACCTCAGACTGGTCCTGCTCAGTCCTCACTCAGTGACCTAGGACCCTTTGCTCGGGTCCTAGACAGCAGCGTTTCCTCCATGCCCACACAGTGGTAGCTATATCAGTGAGGACTCGAGTCAGAGTCCTTAAAGCATCTCAGTCCTGTTCTCAGAATGAAGACATGGGGAAAAGGCCCCCAGGCCCTTAACCTGAGCCCCAGCATGGCCTGCAGCTGCTTGCAAAGGGCTGCTGAAGAGACAACAGTGGCTCTGGATTAGAGGAGCTCCTTCATTTAAGGGTCACAGCAGATAAGAGCCAGTCAGCTTCTCTAGAGTCCTTTCTGCCACCAGAGACTGTGGAGCTTTGAGGACAGACTGACTCCTGAAGGAGCATTCATCTGCAGCACTTCCAAAGGTCCGTGCCTTCTGGTCCGATACTTTGCTCTACACTGCCCCTCTCCCCAGGTTGGGGGTGGGGTTGGGTATCTGTTACACAGAACCTCCTAGCTGGCCTGGTCTCTGTAGCTGATCTTGGTGGTGCACGTCTTTAATCCCAGCACTCAGCAGTTCAAGACTAGTCAGGGTTACATAGTGAGACCCTGTCTGTAAAAAGGTAAAATCTGTGATGTGAGCCCCTCCTCTTGTTCTTTTACTCCACGGCCTTCTGGGTAGAGACTTCTGAAGGAGACATTTGGCTCCTCCCAGGAAGCAGCAGGTTACTCCAAATGATGATGTCTTGTTTGGGGTTTGAAGGAATTGAGGTAGTCCTGAAATAGCGCTTATAGAGTCTGGCCTATTTCTGTGTCAGTCTCCTCTGGCTTTGACACACTGTGGCCTTGCTTGTTGTTTCTACAGAGATGTCTCCTGTGAGGTCCCCGTGTGTTGTCCTTTTACAGAGTGTGTCCTGGAGTCCCTCCTCACATGTCCCCGGCTGTGTCATCACCACAGACGGGGTTGTCACAGCCCATCTTTGGTTGATTTACCACCTTAGACCAGAGACACAAGGTTGACAAGTCCCTCCTGCTCTGGGTTTGCGGTGACACAGTCCAAGTCATATCAGCTGTGAGAAAGGAGGAGCCAAGGACCCAGGACTGATGACTGCCAAGGTCACCTTAACCCTGGGGCTTTGATGCCTCTTGAACCACTGTCCCTGTGACTTTGCTTCACTTCCCACCTCAGCTCTGCCATGGAGGAGGCCACAGGGGACAGTTTTGCCACCTCTTCAGAGAAGGTGTGACATGCTTCAGTGGGTACAGGGTACAGGGATGAGGCGGCAGCCAAAGAGCTCAGGGAACATCGCCTGGAAGATGGACTTGGCACACGTGGGCTTGTGTTGTTCAAAACGGTGTTAGCTCCCTGGGGCTGCTGTGTCAGATGCCTATAGACTGAGATGCTTAAAATGGCAGAAATGAATTCTCTCCTGGTTTGGCCAGCTAATATCTGAATCTCAGATATTATGAGAGCCTCATAGGCTCTGAGAATCCATCCTGCCTCCTCTGGTTCCCTGTGTCATGAGCCACAGGCCATCTTTTGGGTCTGTGTCTTAGAAGGAGATTTCTTTGTCATTCAGTAGGATGCCCCCCCAGAGAAATTATGCCAACAGCTATACATGGTCACAGGCCTGTCCCCAGAAAGTCCGGAAATAACATACGAGCTTTAGCAGAGCAACTTGTGCTAAGGTACAGTCAGCTGCACCCAGGTATATGGGCATAGGCCCAGTGTGCACAGCCAAGCTTTCCATGTGGGCCACTGCTTGCCCTGCCCTTGCAGAACAGCTGATTTGCTGTTTACAAACTTGGTTCTTTGAGGCTAACTCTTCACTTGTGCCGAGAGCAAAGAGGACACGCTCCATCCCACCTGCGGCTCACAGCTTCCATGGCAACCTGCAGCACTCTATGCCCAGCCTGCTCAGCCTAGGATCCTGGTACACTGAGGAAGGTTGCCCTCATGCACACTAAGGCGTAGGTTAGTTAACATGTCTGCTGACTTCATCTACACACTAGGTCGTGTCCAGTCCTGTGTCACTGACCCCTTGCCTGGTAAGAAGTAAGGAGGACAGAGGCCCAGCTCCTTGAGATCAGCAAAAGCATCACAGGCTCTCAGTGCCAGCACCTGGCATGCTGGGGACAGTGGGAGCCACGAGCTGGGGCAGGCTGAGAGTGACAAGGATCCCGGACAGCACACAGCATGGAGAGCCTGAGGTGGACAGTAATGCTGTCCCTCAGTGCAAAGGAGAAACCTCGACCACATGAACAGAATGTGTGCAGGGCTGACTTTCTCCATCCTCCTCCTCGGTTGAGACATTCAATTCCAAGCAATTTCCTTGAGGAGATGGTCTTTGTAAGTTCTAGTTAGGAAACCACATGTGCAGTCTTCTTGTGATGACCAGCTCCCAGAGATGATGGTGGAAGCAGGGACAATCTAAGAGGCTGCAGTGCCGCGCAAGCGTCCATCGCTGCTCTGCGCATTCTTAGACAGTTCTCTGCCCTGGCTCTCTGCTGTGCAAAACGTGGAGCTGTTCATAAACTTTGGAGTACCTGGTAACAGCTACTTTTTCTTTTTATTAGTTTGTTTTCTTTTTCAAATCCCTGTCATGCTGCTATAATCTAGCTGCTGCATCCTGGGGAATATAACACTGTGTGTGGGGAGTCAGCTGGGCAAGCTGCCAGCCTTGCAGGGCACACCTTCAGGCTGGCTGGCTTCGAAGCAGGCAGTTCACAACTCAGCCACTTGACACATTTACCTTGGACATTGCTGACGTCAGCACCAGGCGCTGTGCTGAGGCCCTGCCTTCTGCAGCCTGTTACCTCAGTGTTCAGTCTGCAAACTGCTTGAGAGGGTGACCTGCCCACAGCCACTGGGGCTCAGGTGTTTCCTGGAGACCCCTGATAGGACACAAGGTATCTGGGGCACAGAACAGCAGCTACAGGGTGAGGGGGATGACATACGGTCTTCACAGGCCAAAAGCAACACCACGTACCTTTGATGTTCACTTTGGATGAGTGTGACTACAGTTGCTTCTTACTTTAGAACTTACATTCTTCTGACACTGCGTGCAGGGAGCGGTGTACCCCGAGAAAGGTGCTGCTCCAAGTTGCCCTCGTCAGCCTTTGTGTAGTGCCCCTTTCCTGCTGAGTTTGGAGAGAGTGGGGTGGATAGTCGAGTCTTCTGCCTGGAGCACTTCCCTGCATTCTATTCTGTTGGCCTTATTAGAAACAAGATAGAAATGCTGGGTGGCAGTGGTGGTGGTGGTGGTGGCGGTGGCAGTGACGGTGGCAGTGACGGTTGCTGCGGCTGCGCACACCTTTGATCCCAGCACCCCAGGCCAGCCTGGCCAGAGCCAGTTCCAGGACAGCCAGGGCTGCACAGAGAACTCCCCAAACCCCTGTCATTCTGGGGTGGCCTCACTATGTTGAGGAGGACACACAGGGACTGTAAGCACACCCAGCTTTAGTTTTCATTTAATTACACTCTGAATTGTCCTGCGTGGACCGAGACTGTTTTAATTACACTCTGAATTGTCCTGCGTGGACTGAGACTGTTTTAATTACACTCTGAATTGTCCTGCGTGGACCGAGGCTGTTT
>NW_021620991.1:3339905-3373006 GCF_004785775.1 Grammomys surdaster | reverse complement strand
GTGGACTGAGACTGTTTTAATTACACTCTGAATTGTCCTGCGTGGACCGAGACTGTTTGGGCAGCACAGTGGTTGTTAACAATGAAGCCGAGGGGCTGGAGCTCAGCAACTAGAGCTCTTTTTGATTTTTTTTTGGTTTTGGTTTTTTGGTTTTTAGAGACAGGGTTTCTCTGTGTAGCCCTGGCTGTCCTGGAACTCACTCTGTAGACCAGGCTGGCCTTGAACTCAGAAATCCGCCTGCCTCTGCCTCCCAAGTGCTGGGATTAAAGGCGTGCGCCACCACTGCCCTCCTCAGTTAGAGCTCTTGTTGCAGAGAACTAAGCTTCAATTCCAGGACTCGTGTGGTTCCAAACCAGCAGTTCCAGTCCACAAACATGCAGGCAGAGCATGTATACGTGTACAATGAACCTGTAAGAAAAGATGCTTTGATGGAGGCCAGTGCTGTGCTTCCGAGCCACTCAGTTCAGGCCTGCCCCTTGTCCACTCTGGGGTAACAGCAGGGTCTAGGGCTCCCCTGAGCTCTGGGAGCCAGCAGTGTGCTAGGTTCCTGTGGTCCACAGCCCTGTGGGTCTGCATGTTTACTCACCACATTATGAGAACCCTGCTTTGCCCCTGAGCATTCCAGACTGGGACACTGGTGAGATCCATGTGGGAGCATGATCGCAGACTAGGTGGGAGGGCTGCAGTGGAGGAAGATGGGCTGTTGCCAATGTCCCTGAGAAGGGACACAAAGGGCGAACCAGGCTGCCATTGTAGGGGAAGTGTCTGTGGTTGGAGGCCCTAATGGAGTGTGGAAGGAAGGTCAGGATAGGAGTATCGAAAGCGTTCGGCCACTTTTTAGCTGCCTCTCTCTCCCATTCCCCACCCCAGATGGACCTCCTTCCCTGGGCAGGCCTTGACATCGCAGGCTCTCTGTGTGCTCTGTGCTGCCCTGGGCCCTGGAGCTGAGGAGCTGACTTCCAACAGGAGCTCCAATTTGATCCGTCCCTCAGCTGCTGCGTCAGGTGCCAGCTCTGTAGTGGGATCCTGTCAGAACTGTCCCTGAGGCTTTTGCGTGACACGTGAGGCAGCTCTCCTGGGACCAAAAAGGCCCAGTTTTGGGGTGTTTGCTGTGTGGCATCCCTGATTCCAGAACCTTCCTGCTTTGTGTCCCCTGGTCCAGGTCTCAGAACCAGCCATTTCTGACTTAAACTTGGGGTTAAAAGCATTGGATTTCCAACCTAGACATTAAATCAGGAGCAGCCAGGGTTTTGCCATGGCGGATGGTAGGAAGTGGGTTTGATGAGTGATGGCAGACAGCATGTTTCCGTTTGTTCTCTGCAACTCACAGCAGTGGGTAATAGTCAGCCTTCACACAGCGGCCCCTCAGATGACCCTTGGTCTTTGAAGACATGTTGCCGGTTTCTTCTTTCCCACTTGCCTTGCAGCCCTGCTCTCAGTGGACATTGAGGAGAGGGCAGAGGTACAGCAAGGCCTGGGGTGATTAGTCTTGTTTTTAGACCCTGAGCTGGTGACAGGCCCAGGATGTGGTTGGCATAGGGTGTGGTCACCATTGGCAGATGCTCACAGGTAACAGCCTTACAACTGTGTCAGGCCTCCTGTCGCTGATCACCTGGCTCTTCCCTCCCTCCCTCCTTCCCAGAAATGGCCACGTCCTGCACTGAAACACCCTGTGTAAGTATGAAGCTAAATGTGGAATGGAACTTTCTGGTACTTCTTAACAGAATAGCCCACTGTCTTCATTGTTGTCTCTTTCTCTCTGGCTGTCTCAATGCGTCCTGCAGGGCCTGTCTTGAAGCTAGGACATTAGATATGTGTTGTAGGGCCCTGCAGCCAGCACTGGTCCCTGAGAGTAGATCCTGTGACCCACATGGACTGTCCCAGAAGACCACCATGCTTAAAGATAGGATAAGAATTCTGATAATGGTCACATATCAGTCAGAAATGGTAGTATCCAGGAGCCCGCTTTAACCAAAGGCCCCACAGGCCAACACTGTGGCTGGCAGTCATGTCATGGATAGGAATGGTACTACGTGCCAAGCAGTAGCCTCAGCACCGGGTCTACTGCCTTCCCATTCATGGTCCTCTGGAGGCCAGGCTCCCTTGTGTTCATTTATAAGAGCAGATCCAAGCATCCTGAGACCAGAAACTGCCAAGGGTGGAGAGAGGTAAAGTCAGGATTGGCAGCTCTGTGTAAAGGGTGGGTGGTGACAGAGCAGAGATGTCATATCCAGAAGCAGAAGCCAGTAAAGCACCATGTTCCCAAGGATGGGTGTGGTAGACGAGAGGAGTCACGTGGGTTTCTACAAGGGCAGTGACTGTGGACTAAAGTCATGATCACATGACCCCATGTCGGTGCTGGCAAGAGGTGTACCACAGTACAATCCTGACATGTTGTCCCACAACTCAGAAGACGAAACTTCAGCCTATGTTTGAGACCCATAGGGTTATAGAGCGAGCCTGACAGTCATGTGCTCCTGTCAGTCCAGCGTAAAGATTGTAAACCTCTGGACTCTCCTGTGGTGCTCAGAACATCAGTGTGGCAGCTGTGTGGCTAGTGGGCACCACCTTGCCCTAGAGGACAGGAAAGGTGGCAGGTTCAACCTCCCCCTGAAGCAGAACTGAGCAAGCTCGCCCAGAGCCTGACTGACTGATCTGCCCCTCCTGGCCTTGTGTTTGGTGGGCATGGACCTAGTGGCTGCTGTAATGTTGGAGCAGCAGTGAATGTCTGCTGTGAAGACAGATGACTCACCGACTAATGTGACACACACTAATAGTCTGTTGTAACCTCTCGTAGTGGCCGCTGCCTTGTTGCCTAACTCAGCATCTTAACTGTCCCCAGTAACATGGCTTCCCTCTGGCATGCCCTGCCCACATGGTGGCCGTGGGTGGAGACCAGGCTGCTGGGACACACGCTGCTGTGGTGACGCAGCAGCTCCCTGTCCTCCGCAGGCTGTGTCATCACCATCTCCGGACGCATGACCTTCACGAGCAATAAGTCCATGGAGATTGAGGTCCTGGTGGACGCTGACCCTGTGGTGGACAACTCACAGAAGCGTTACCGGGCCGCCAGTGCCTTCTTCACCTACGTGTCCCTAAACCAGGAGGGCAAGCCGCTGCCTGTGCCTCAGCTTGTGGTAAGTGTCCTCGAGAGTACCATCCCGTCCTAAACAAGGCATGACCCAGACCTGTGACCATGGGCTGTGCCCGGGTACAGTCAAGTCTCTAGAAGGGGTGCTGTAAGCTACAGGCTGTAGGGTGGGCAGATGGGTCAGGACGGACCTCTCTGAGCTTGTCACCATCACCGGCTCCTTATGATAGCACAGTGCCCGGGTTCCTGGGGTTGTGTATACATGCTGGGGTGTGCTCTTGTCTTCTCTAGCTCATCAGGGGACTAGGAGAGCTGAGGTTGGAGGACTGAGGCGTGGGCCCTCCCAATGTGACTTTGGGCTTTTGTGTCACCCGGTGAAAAGCAAGCTTCAGTTCTGTGCTACTGGGGCTCTTGCAGATGGGGAAGGAGTAGCCCACATGTCAGCTGTGTGACCTTAGGCAGGACGTGAGGAGACTAGAAAGTCCTGGCCAGCAGTAACAAGGAAGGATTTGGCCAAACAGAGGCCTGGGGTGGGAAGCAGGGAGAAGCCGTCTAAGGAGGCTGTGCAAGGGCAGGCAGGCTCATACAGGAGCAGATTAAAAACAAACAAAAACAGGGCCATGTCCAAGGGTTTTCTAAACGGCTGAGGGGTTCGGGTCTCCAGGATTACTCAAATGGGCACAAGATGAGGGGTAGCTCCAGAGCTAGTGGATGGTCTGCATCTTGATGCATCTGGAAGTAGAGAGGGCTGGTGCTGCTGTGGGCGTGCTCTCAGCACTCTACAAGAAACCATGAGTCCTCCTTCCCAGCTACATGGTCAGGTGCATCTTTTTTGAGTGCCCAACAGTGAGGCTAGGGTGGGCTCTGCAAGGTTGGGTCATGTACCCTGTGTACCTTGCAGTCAGGTTCCTGGCCCATGACCTTCACTGAAGCAGTAGAAAGTGCATCCCGAGGAGTGCACAGGAGGAACAATGCTCGGAGAGGAGGCAGCTAGACGTGGAGCACTGCAGGGGGTGGGAGAGAGGGATAGGTGTCTGTCCCCAGCCTTGAGATTCTGCCCTCGGTGGTGTCCTGTGGGTCCAGGCTGTTACTTTGCACTTGTTGAAGATGCTCCTTTGATGCTTTTTGGTTCTTTACTGAGGTGAGCAGGAGTAGTCAGCACGGAGGGTGGCGAAGACTTCCTAGAGAAGGATTCTGCTAGGCTTGGGTGTGCTTGGGAACCAGCCACACAAGCACAAATCCTGGATCTGGGTACACACGTGAACTGCACCCAGCTACACGAGGGTGCATGATGCCCCTCCTGCTCCCGCCTGCCCCCCGCCCCCGTTACCAGCCATCTTCAAGCTCCTGTCTATTTTTAGCTCCCTCCCCAGGGCCCTGCTGACATGGAATGCAGCCTTGTTTGCTTCTGTGGAGGTGTTTCCTGATGTGGGGAGCGCTTGTGTGCCAGGATGCCTGCAGTTGCTGCCATACCCAGGCTGACTGTTACACTGGCCGCCTGTGCAGGAAGCATGGCCCACACCTGCCACCCACGCTCCCTGGAGCAGTGCCCTTTAACCTTGGAATGGGATGAGCCACAGGCTTCTGTCGGAGCTATGGATAGTGGGGAGGGTGGTAGGAGAGCAGCCTCCTGTGGTTCAGGACCTGTGGCTCCCGGGGACTCAGTACTGTGTCATTTTTTTTTTCTTTTCTTTTTGGCCAGGGTAAGAGAAGTGCTTTGAGGGAGGTAAGATCCATATGCAGTCAGTGTTGGGCTGGGGATCCCTCCGGCCCCTGTGAGGGCAGAACTTGCCCCAGTTAGACTCAAGGGCTCCAACAAGCACTCTGTAATGGGAGGTGCCCAGCCTGGGTCTCAGGATGTAGGGAACTCACAAAGAGGATTTGATTTATACATTCTCATAAAATCTGGATCCAATTGCAGAGACTCGGCTGCCCTGTCATGCCCGGTCGTATGCACCTTATGAACGGCACACAGGCAGGTGGGCCAGACCCTGCCTCAGTCCGTAGCCCTCTGGTGATAGGGAGCACGTGGTCCAGGTTCAAATGAGGCAGTGAAGGAATCAGGGCTGTGGCCAGCTTTCTTCTCCTTCCCAAAGTGAGGCTTGCTCATAGCCAGAGGATCTCAACCAAGGACCAGTGAAAGGTGACGGTTTTATCTACTCGGCCCAGTGCACCAGTGATGGCCAGGTTTGCCATGAGCCCTGATGTCAGAATACCTGAGGGAAGCACCTGCTCCTTTCTTCTTGGGGACTGGGCTTCTGATTTTATGTGCATCGTTCCTTGGTACCTTGGCTCTGTCACTGCAGGCCTCTAGAAGGCAGAGCATTGTGACACAGGGTGTGGTAAAACAGACTTGCTTCTCACTGTAGCTAAAAAGCAGAGAAATCAAGGGACTGTCCATGGGCGGACTCCCTGTGACCCATGTCTTCCAAGTGAATCCATCGTTCAAAGATGCCACCAGAAAGAGACCACATGTCCTCCCTGCAGTGGTTTTCACCGCTGTCCTCAGCAGGGTTGCCGCTGCTTAGGAGACGATGAACACCTAGGCCAGCACCTTGCCACCGTCATCCTCTGCCTCTGGGAAAGGTGACCATGGGGGTCTGAGGATTGGAAGGGGCAGGTGGTTAGGGTCTTTGGTGGCCACCGAAACATGTCCTCGTGTGTGGCACAGATGGAGTTAGGAGATGCCGTTCATTCTCATCGTGACAGGAAGACCATGAGGGAGGGCTGGACAGTGACTTCCCAGGACTTTGGCACTGGCAGGCCAGGAAAGAGGGCCTCATCTCCTCTCTGTGCAGCCTTTGAATCAGACCTGCTGATTGGGCCCTGGGCTGCTGGCCTCCATTTAGGTTCTGGCTCAAGTGTCTGCAGTGTGACTGAGAAACACCTGCTTTGCTGGGCCTGCTCCTTGCAGGGGACTCTTCATCAGCCCAGATGATTAGAGAACCAGGTTGGTCTTTGGTTCACATTGTGACCACACTGTACCAGCTGGTACTGGACCTGAGTAGATATTTGCTCCCGTGGCCCCTGATTTTTCCACAGAGGAGGAAACACAATTTCTTTCTAATCTGTTTCTCTGGGCTCTGAGAGCCTGGGGCAGAGAAGGTGGTTACAGTTCTTGGCTCAGCCGTACAGAAGAGATAAACAGCCTGCTTCCAGGAAAGAGAGGAGGGGTCTCACAGACTCTTATCCCAGGTAAGGGGAACAGGGACTCTGATCTCTGTATGGACGCCTCTGTCTATGGGCTCCTGCAGGCCATGTTCAAGCCCAGAGAATTCACCATGCATGGGACCATTGCACGTTTGTGCTGGGACACTGTCACTGTCTTTGAAATCTGAGGCCTTGTGCCTGTCTCCTCCTTTCATTTGGCCAGAGTGTACTTCTCAGTGGCCTTTGACCAAAGCAGGAAGTACAGAAGCTTGATATATGTATTCCAAGAAGGCGTGGGTACTGCCCAGCCTCAGGGGGCTGCCCAGCTGAGAGGATACCTCCTCCTCTCCAGGCCTGCCTCTGCCTCCACCCAATCTCTTCACCTGCCTCTTTGCCCTCCAAGCTACAGGTGTCTCTTGAGGACCCTTAGGGCCAGATTGCCATACGCAGTGTGCACAGAATAGTCAGCCTGGCTGTCTGCTGAGCCTCCCTGTCTTTCCCCCAGGAGGATTACCAAAAGGCTCCACAAGGGCCAGTCCAGTGGAGTAAGTTGGAATAAGGGTGTCACTCCATTCATGATCCACAAGAGGCCACAGAGCAATGAGGTCACAAGGACACCACACTGATGGGGTGAGCCCTGCCAGCCCAGCGGCCAGGAGGGCCATACGAGGAGACTCACAAGTCACTGTTCCTAAGGCAAGGGGAAGAGAGTGTCACAGCCCACTGAATCCACTGTCATAGAAGGGAAGTGTTAGGGGCAGGAGGCAAGATGAGGCCTGGTCTCCAAGACAGGTTTTGTGGTGGCCAGCTCTGGCCCCTGGTATATCCTGGGGCAGGGTACCTCCACCCACCACGCTTGAGACTGCAGCACAGCTAGTACTCCATATTAGAATGATGTGGCCAAAGCCCTCAGACCAGACACCCCCGAGGCCGTGTGCAAAGGATCAGAGAGAGTCTTGGGAGCTTGCTGTGGGGGAGGGAGGATTCGAGGAGGCCTCCCACTCATCCGTGTGTACACAGCATAGAGTCAATAAGACACACTGCTGCCAGCAGAAAGGCTGAGCTTTGGGGCAGTTCCCTGGCACTGAGTGCAGCAGCTACACCCAGTCATGTCTCTGTCATCATTGCTGGCTCTGCCAGCCTGCTGCAGTTGATTGGCAAGTGGTACAAACCATCATTTTTGGATCTGGACAAGAAGGCCATCCACACCTGTGTAGATTCTGGCTTCCTTGGTTCCTTGCTGCTGCTGTTCAAGGTTTCTTTTATGTGTATGAGTGGTCTATCTGCATGTACACCATATGCCAGAAATGGGCATCGGATCCCATTAGACTTGGTTGTGAGCCACCATGTGGGTGCTGGGGATTGAACTCAAGGACCTCTGGAAGAGCAGCCTGTGCTCTTGACTGATGAGCAATCTCTCCAGCCTAGGGCTTTGTTGTTTGGATCAAGTGTGATTCATTCTGCTGGTCCAGGTCCAGTTGTCACTTCTATCAGGGTAAAAAGGACTGGATCAGAGCCGCTCTGGTGGGGGCCTGGCCAGTGACCCTGCCCTTATTGCTGTGTAGACAACTAACATGGGAGCTGCAGTCATGGCTGCATGTCCCTGGGAGACGCCCTCTCAAGGCTGCCCCTCCCTTTACACAGCTAATCCTCTGCCTCTGCCAAGAGCCTTCTGGTGCCCTTTATATAGGGACTTTCTCAGCCATGTGGGAACACTGTATGCTAGGTGTGAGCCCATCCCTGCAGGTAGGAGGAGCCCCTGATGAGGGTGTTGATGAGATTTCTACCAGGGACCCTAGATAGCACAGGGAAGAATTGACCGAGCCAGCTGTTGAGGCAGTAGTGGGCATTCTGCCTCCAGGTGCCAGGCCCAGCCCTGCTGAGGTCACATTCTCAGGCAGAGCTTGGCTGTTCTCTCTTCTTCCCTCCCCCTGGGGAGACAGTGAGTCCTGTGCCGAATCTCACTGTCTGGGCTGATGGCCGGCACACTGTGCTCCCCACAGACTACACTAATCAGAAGAGTTTTCACTGATGCCATGAGTGTCTGAGACCCCTCTTGTGGAACATGGGAGAGAGCGCACTGTGTGACTTCCTAATTAAGGTCTGTGTCCCTCAGGCTACCAGGAAGGTGTTCATCTCCACTGGATACACCTCCTTTAGCTGGCACTCACTAATTACAAAAAGGACAAGCTATTGATTGTGCAGAGGGTAGGGCTCAGCTGCCCATCCTCTGTGCTGTGTTCCAAATGTGTGTTCTTGAAGCACAGAAAATGCAGAGTGGAAACACTTGGCTTGCAGCGTGAGGCTCTGAAAGCCACAGGCTTTCCTCCAGTGGAAGCAGGCCCAGAAGACGACACTTGGCAGGCTGGGTGCAGGAGATGCAGATTGGGGCTAGAGCTGCCAGGCAGGGAGAAGGGCTTGGCATCCAGTGCCAGGCAGAGCCTGAGCATCCAGAAGGCACTGTACCTTTAACCTATAGCTGGGATGTCACCCTTGGCCTTATGTTCCTCTAAGTGACCCCCAGGCTGTTTGACTCTCCTCCCAGGCCACTGCCTGGGCGAACAAATGCACAGCAGAGGCAAGCACTCCTTGAGCGCCCAGCAGCCCCAGAGTGCATATGACCTCAGGGCATCTGCGAAGACAGACAGTGACTGATGGTCATGGCTGTGAGCATGTGTGAGGGACACATGTGCTAGGCCACACAGGGAACACCACGAGTATCCCGCTGGATTATTTCATGGTGAGGGAGCCTGACAGTAGTCCATGAGTGGGAGACTTCAGGCCAGTGGACCCAGACTCGTGCCCTGTCAGCCTCTCCTCTCTCCCTCTAGGGCGGTACCTTCCGTCCCATACACCCCAAGCCGACACAGTCCCTTTGCTTCACCCTTACTTTTTTGAGGCCTGAGGAACCTACGTGTGGCTGCAAGGCGGCCAGTCAAGCAGCCAAGAGCTACCCAGCTCCTTTCTTCCTAGCGACAGCCTTAGGTCTCCCATGGAAAAGCTTTGGCCTTCTCCCCACCTCCCTAGCTCCATGAGAAATGTGCACCGTATGTGTTTATTTACTTTGTCATGGAGGGGTTGGGCTGCAGGAAGTGGCAGCTGGGCCATGGTGAGGGCTGTGCACAGGGAGCCATCTGTCTCATTCTGTCAGCTCCAGACCCAGCAGGGATGTGGCAGCTCAGTCACTGGCCAGGAAAGCCTGCCTGCCTCTGCTGTCTCCTGCAGCTGGCTCTCTGGCTTCTGCTGCCCTGATAGGACCTCCAGGAAAGAGAAGCCTTTGTCATTTTGAGATGACAGTGAAGCAGAGTTTGATTCCTTGGCCAGCTTGGATTCCTGTCTCTGAGCACAGGCTCCTGAGAGCCAGCCAGAGTCCCTACGATAGAGTGATGAGGCCATCAGTTGGCACATTCCTCATGGGTCCTCACAGCCGTGGCCATGCTGTCCTGGCCACCCGCCCACACATCCATCACCAGGCAGCGTTCACTTTAGTCGAGGGCAGATCCTGGTGATGAGGTCACTGCAGACATTGAACTTCAGAGACACATGAGAGCAGCCTCCAGGCTCAGTGCCAGGCCCCAGCCTCACCCTCCGCCCTGAGCTGACCGCTACAATTTCCTACACTTTGGCTCAGGCCTCCTTGGGTCCTTCCATCAGTGCCTGAGTGACACAAACGTCCTGTGCCGTGAGGCACACATACTGGAGTTACTAAGGCCTGTTTGCTGCTAAGACTGTGGCGGTGTGACATAGAATTGCTCAGGCAGTCTCTGTCACGGCTGGCCGTGCCACCTTGCTCACCTTCCCTGTTCCTGCCCTGATGACCCCCTCATCACACACACACACACACACACACACACACACACAAGCACACATATACACGCCATCTCTCCCAAACCTCACTGTCTAGGAGGAAGGTTCCTCACGTATGCGGGGAGTGTGAGGAGATGGTCCAGGGTCTGGCTTTCCCTGCTATGTTGTGATGTCATAGACTAGGGAACTTGTAACCGACAGAACACAGTATCCCCTGGGTTGTGGAGGCCTCAAGAGCACGTGAGGCAGGCTGACCAGCACAAAGCATGGTGCCAACAATTGATCAACGATGCTGGAACAAACCAGTGTGGGAAAGCCTCAGTTCAACTGGGTGAGCACATGGGCTTTACTTTGAGATTTCAGTCTTAAGAGTCAATGAGCAGTTTTCTGTGAGAGATCACTATGTGTGCAGGTGCTCATGCCCAGGTGCCCTGGCCAGCAGAGAAGCAGTGCTTAGCAAGGGAGTTTCTCTGCAGTTTTTATTTGGACCCTTTGTCTTCTGGGGGAGCCTTTCTCGGTGTGTAGTGTAACCCTGATTAAACTTTCATATGGCCGGGCAGTGGTGGTCCACACCTTTAATCCCAGCACTCTGGAGGCTGAGGCAGACAGATCTCTGAGTTCTAGGCCAGTCTTGTCTACACTGCAAGTTGCAGGGCAGCCAGGGCTACACAGAGAAACCCTATGTTGAAATACAAAAGATTCCGTTTCTGTGTATGCACCTAAGACTCTGCAGTCAGGAACCAGAGCCGCTATGGGAAGCGTGTCGGTGTCTTTAAATACCTCATTGGCAACTCATTGGCTCCTGGCTGGCACAGCCTGGACAGTGTACACCTGGTGACATTTAGGGAGCAATTTGGGGGAAGGCTGGCAGAAGGAAATATTTGCTGTGACTTGACATTAAGTCCTCTGGCTGGTGCTTCTCCTTTGCCGATGTACTGCGTGTCTGAAGGCATGTATGGCTAAAATTAGCTGCCAGGACTTGGTGTCGTCCTGGATGAAGGGCACCTGCTCCATGTCCTTGGCTTCAGATACCCTCTTATTGTCACAGCGAGATGCTTCCCAGCAGAATCAGCACGGCTCATTAGACCCCTCAAAAGTGACCCTCCCACTGCTACCATTACATCTGCCCAGGAGTCATAGTGAAGCCAGGCCATCCCTAAACATGAAGTCCCGGCAGGCCATAGGTGCCATTAGGACCGTCCCCCAGCAAGCCCAGCCTACCGTGGAATCCCTCTGTTCAGTTGCTCATGCCCGCTGATACTGTGATCCTCAGGTGCCACTGCCTGAGGATCTCACAGTCCAGGCCAAGGTGGCCCCTCCCCACTGAGTGGGAGGGACTCTTGCTCCTAATGTAAGGCCTTTCTCAAGGCCATAGCCCACACAGCGTCCCTGCCTTCCCTTTGAAACAAGGTTGGACAGTTGTTCCCTGGAGTGGGGCAACCCCTTAACTCTTCATGACACTTGTCCTCCCCCCCCACACACACACACATACTTCCTAACCCCACAGTCCATCACCAGAGAGCTGGGGCTGGGATGTGTGGCAGACCAGTGCCTGGCACCCAGAAGGCCCTTGGCAGAGGTCCTTAGCACCTCCAGGGTCAGTGCAGCCATGAGCTCGCTGGTGTCTCTAATGCATCCTTTCTTGTGTGCCGCAGCCGGAGACAGAGGATGAGAAGAAGCGTTTTGAAGAAGGCAAAGGCCGCTATCTGCAGATGAAGGCAAAGCGACAGGGCCACACAGAGCCTCAGCCCTAGGTGTCGTTCTCCCGTCCTGGGTCAGCACAGTTGTGGCAATAGCCCCACCGTGTGCAGTCACTTAGAAGTTACCCCCTTGGCCAAACCCCTAATTTCCACTGAGAGCTGGTGTTGTGTGAAGTATTGTGTGGCAGTGTTACCTATGGCCCATTCCCAAAACCTGTGCACCAAAGCTTTATTTATATCCCCCCAGTAACTGCTCCCCAGTGTTGTCCCAAAGGCCATCATGGACACCAGAGCACACTGACTGGCCTGAAGAAGCCAGCACCACTAATAAAGCTGCTGCTGGCTGAACTCATGAAGCCTAGGTGGTCATTTGTCTGAGGGGGGAAGGGTCTCTTCTCTCACTGGAGTTCTGCCTCCTGTTTCCTGTGAGGCCACTGCCTCCCTCCCAGGCCCCGCCCCTCCCAGTACCAGCTCTGGAAACTGAGAGATGCACTCGGGGCCTTGTATCTTAGTGGGACCCCTGGGACCGCACTGCCCCTATGGCTTTCATGGGACGCTGCCTCAACCTTATAGGGGGATGCTTTCCCCTAACAAGGGCTTCTTATCCTTCTCCATACTTGAAGGCCTAAGCAGGCGATGGGCAGAGAGAGTCTGCACTGTCTGCTCTGAGCACCTGGAAAGAAGGCCCAGATGCCTCATCTGCTGGGGGAGGCACCCTGCAAATGGGATGAGAGCCTGGCTGTGTAACTGCAGGTCGTGTGTGTGTGTGTGTGTGTGTGTGTGTGTGTGATGGGGCATGTCTGATATACCGTATGCAAATGTAGTATGAGGCTAAGTGCACATGCATCTGTGTGCCGTATGCAGCAGTGGACATGAGATGTGGAACAGCTGTCTGCCATCAGGATGTATGTATGCTTGTGGTCCAGCTGCCTTGGGTGGGTGGGGTACAAGGAAGCCACCAAGGCCTTTCCAGGGGCCAGGACTCCACCCCCTGCCCACCAAACCACCAGAGGTGGTGCCTGGGTTTGTCCCTGAAGCCCAAACATCTGTCCTCCCACATGGAGAAGGCAAACTGTCCTGCCAACAGCTGCAGCCTACCATGCAGCTCCCTGAGGCCCTGGAGGAAGAACCCAGCCCCAGATGTGCAAATACACCCGCCAAGAGCTTCAGCTTTCGTAATCTGTCTCGGCCCAGGTCCCAGAAGACGGGGTGACTTCCTGCCTGGAAGTAGGAGAGGGGACCAGCTCTCCCACATGCAGCCACACCAAATCTGCGTGTCCCTCAGGTCCCTAGACGACTTTGGGATCTCCAGCCTATGCCACAAGGGCATCCTCGATGCAGAGACGAGGCCACGCTCAAGCCAGCAGAAAGCACAAACTGCCAAGACCCAGTCACTGCTTCCTAAGCAGGCCCTGGGCCCTGGACTCCCTGAGGCATGTCCTTTATAGACGCAGCATTAAAATGCCACACTTGATTACAACTGCCCTCTGCTGGCAATCTATTTATAACCATGACCCCCTAGATAGGAGCTGGACTGTCTACAAAGGGGCCCCTCTCAGAGCCCTGAGCACTCCTGGAAACCCTGGGGAGTGTGGGAGGGCACCCCTGGAGCCACTGGTGTTAACCCTTTCTCCATACAAACAAAGCTCTACTACTGACCCTGGCGCCCTAGGGTACAGCAGGTAAGCTACTGAGGTTGCAGAACACCGGGCGGCTATTGGATTATAATGTAGGTCCAGGAGAGGCTAAAGGACAGTCCTGTCCCACACAACCCTGGATGGCCTAGAAGACTGTGCCATTGTGTCTCCTGATGAGGAGCCAGGGGGTCACCTCCACCCTTTCTGACTGGAGAGGTCTCTAGGCCTCCCACGGAGAACAGGACATTTTCCTCCCCATAGGAGCAAGGAGGGGCGTGTGATGGTTACAAGCCTGTGTCCCACTAGAAATGTTAACTGAAGGAGGAAGGCTCCAGGAGGGGAGGAGGAGAGCCAGGAATCAGGCTTCAAATCCTGGCTTCTACCAATTCACTTGGTTGCTCAGAGCCTCAGAAGGGACAAGACCGAGTCGGTAGGGGAAGGCCAGTCACCCTGCAGCTCCCAGGTCCTTGCAGTGTTCCCGGCAGTGCCCAAGGCACGGGATAGTAAGTTGGAACCTTTGGCTGGCCCAGCTCTGCCTTCTACTCTTGATTCCTGACCCAGCAATCTGATTCCTAGAAGCCGCTAGATCTCAGGCGCACGCATCCTGTCTCTCGTCCTCAAGGATGCTAACCTCTGACGTGGCTTCCTCCCTGACTCCCCATATTCCCTGTTCTGTGCCCTCTATCTGCGTCCAAGCTCCCCTTTTCTCTGGCCTGCGAACCCCGCCCCTCAACTCCAGGCGGTTTAGAGGCGGCGGCCTGAGTGACCCAGACCCGAGGGGCCCAGGCGTGGGCGGGTCCTGTCGCGCGCTCCAAGGGGCATCACTGCGGCTGCTGGGGCTACGTGGCTGCTGGGAGTGGGGGGCCAGTGCGACGCGGCCAGGAAGGCGGGGCGCGGCCAGGGGGCGGCGCGGAGGCCCCGGCAGAGGCATGCGCCCTGGTCCGCCCCCCGCCCCCGGCCGCCCGAGCGCAGCCAGCTGAGCGGCGGGAGCCGAGCGCGGCCGCGGCGGAGGCGGCGCCCAGGGAAGGCGGCGGGGCCAAGCGCAGCGCAGCGCTCTGCCCATCCGCAGCCACCACCGCCAGGATGCCCCGGCCCGAGGGCCGCTCCCCCGCCAGCCACCCCCGCGGCCCCTGGCCGCGGGCGCTCAGTGCCGGGGCGCGGGAACCGCAGCCGGAGCCGGAGGCGGGAGCAGCGAGCCGGAGCCACGGGCGCCTCAATACCGGGTGAGCGCCGCCGCCCCGGCCCAGGGGCACGGAAAGGGAAATCCGGGCGGGAGGACTGGACGAGGAGGCTTTGAGAGCCCCTGGTGGGACGCGAGGTCCGTCGGAGTGGCCGTGGGCACCGTTTAGGGCCAGAACGCCCCACCACTACCAACTTGAGGACCTTCAGGGTAACTTCTCCGTGCCAGCCTCTCCCTAGACTCTCTGCTCCCGGCCTGACAGTGTAGTCCTAGGCGGCTCGCAGTGGCTATTTTGTAGGTCCCAAGCCGCCTCCCCTCCGTGCCCAGTGCAAACTGAGGGTGTGGGTTGAGGTACAGTACCAACCCCAAGCTGGCTCCCCAGGCCGTTGTTTGGACGCGCCCTCGGGGCTGGAACTGGAAGACCCACAAAGGCCAGGCCGACAGGGGTGCGCCTTTTAGGGACGGGTAAAGGAACGAACCGAGCCCCAGGAGACGGAGACCTATAAGTGGGGTGTGAAGGGGTGTGCACTGCGCCCTGTGCCGCCATCCAGCTGGGCTTTTGGAGACTCCTTGGCACACCAGAGGCCAGCTAGGAAGCGAAATCACGAAGTGTCGGTTCCTGAGAGACTGGTGGGCGCAGCCCGAGCCCGGGGAATCCTTTCAAGTTCTGGGTTCTCTTTGTTGCGCAATACAACCCTGGGGCTGCGCGGCCTCATTGGCCCATGGCCGTGACGTCAGGACTCGGCTCTACCCGCAGACCCCGAGGAGGGAGGAGGCTTCAAGGCCTGGGTGGGTCTCTAGATTGCCTTACCTGCTTTGTAACCTTCCTTGGGGACGGAGTTTTGGGAATCCTGATACGGAAGCATCCTCCTGGAAATGTTGGAGGTGCTTGGAATTTGAATCCGAAGGAGCTTGCTGGCTAGAGCAGCTGGTGGGACCCAGAGGGGTCTGGCCCCAGTGACTGCTGCTTCAAGATCTGTGGGTATCAACAGTGTCCCCCCCACAGCCTCTCCACCTAAGAGATCTGATGTCTGTACCCCCCTACACACACACACACACACACACACACACACACACACACACACACACACGCACGCACGCACTCCAGAACATTCCTCTCCTCCCACTTCCAGAATACAGCCTCCAGGATTGCTGGACCCTAGCATGGCCTGCCTTGGCTTTCCTCTTAACTGCTCTCGGCTTGGACGCGACCTTGTTGCCTAAGTATTATCTATCCAGCAGGGACAGGATGCACAGACAGACCTTGCTTTTAGGAACAGTGAAGTACCTTGTTGGGAACATTTTAGAAGGGCTTGAGAGACCAAGACTTTGGTGTTTGATGCGTGAAGTTTGACTCTTGGCTCGGGTACATAAAGATGTTGGCAGGTGATTTCAGCTCTCTCTGCCTCCACTGAGATGTCTAACTGTAATGGAAGTGGTAGCCCCGGCATCCATTACAAAACGCTGGGAGAAAGGTGCCTTCCTCCCTTACCCACCAGCAGTCCCCAGTCCTATACACCACTGAATTGAAACCTGGGTGAAGATCCTGAAACTCCATGCAATCTGTTAGCCTAGGGAAGTGCTGTCTGCTTGCCTGCCGTGCATCTGGCTTTGGCATCTGGTTCCACTCTAAGCTCATTGCCTGAAAGAGCGCATCAACTCTTTTCAAGAAAAGCTCTGTCATGCCCAATTTCTGGATTGGAAAACTGAGGTGTAGGGATCTCAAGTAACAAACAGGGAGCTGAGGCTGGACTCCAGCTTCCTGAGTCAAGTCCACAATGTTCTTTTTGGTTTTTTAGAGATTTATTTTTTTATTTATATGAATACACTGTAGCTGTCTTCAGACACACCAGAAGAGGGCATCGGGTCCCATTACAGATGGTTGTGAGCCACCATGTGGTTGTGTGGGTGCTGGGAATTGAACTCAGAACCTCTGGAAGAGCAGTCTGTGCTCTTAACTGCTGAGCCATCTCTCCGGCCCCACAATATTCTTGTAACCTCTAGTCTGCAGCTGAGGAGGCTGGCTAGACCTAGAAGCTGTTGGTGACGGGCACCCTCTGATAGAGCCACACTGCCGCCCAGACTAGTTTCTGCAAGCAGCGACTTAATGTTTGGGCAGATATTACCATGTCTGCAGCAGACTTCCACCTGAGGATGTTAAGAGACACTGTGTGCACAGAGGACCCTTCCCCTGGGTCAGGGTCTGGGCAGGCCTGGGACTGGCATACAAAAGAAGACTCGACGGCAGACTAAAAGGGCTGTATGGAGAGGCAGAGGCACATAGACCTCTGGAAGTTTAAGGCCAGCCCGATGTACATAGTGAGCTCCGGGACAGCCAAGGCTACATAAAGTGACCTTGTCTCAAAACATTTTTTTTTAATTTTTAAAGAAAAGGAATTATCAAGATTATCTGAGAATGTCTCGATTGGCCAGCACAGCTTGGTTTTCCCAGGAGAGAGAGTTCTGGATGTCGGCTGAGGGTGCTGCAGTTCCCCATCTGCCCCAGCTGGAGGCACTGTGGGGGAGGGGATGGTCCTGACTCGTGGTAGGCCCTGAGTGGAGCAGCTAATAGGACTACAGGTGGCCTTCACTTAGCATGGGGCTGACAGACTGGAAGAGGGAATTCTCAGCCTCCTGGTAGGGTGTGGTGCCTCCCCTAACATTTAACCTCCCGCTCAGCCTCCTGTGTCCTTCATCCCATCTGAAGGCACCTGGCAGTTCCTCTGCAGTCAAGGCCTGGGCTTTGGGGTGTCTCCAGGCCGACACTAGTCCATAGGACCCTCTGAGTGAGAGCCAGGCAGGCCTGAGAGCTGGCAGCTACCTCACAGCACCTACTGTGTGTTGGGACCTATCTCCCAACATGCTGCTGTCCCCGCACAGCACCTACTATGTGATACCTTGGCCCTAGGCTTTATGTGGTGTCTATCCACTTAGCTTCTCACAGAAGCAGCGTAACTCTTCTGCAGTGGGCCTTGCCACTGCCCACAGCCACTGTGTGCAGCTCCGGTCACAGTCTCTGTGAGAGACTGTCCACCCACTCCCAGGGTGGGTGTTGAGTGGTGGCCAGCTCCCCTCTACCTCATGGGTCACTTGGGGGATCAGAGAAGGCAAAAAATGTATGGGGGGGTGGCTGGGATACACGAAAGTCTAAGTGCCTGGGATGTCTGTGGGGGGGAGGGGTTGGAACACAGGATGGTGAGAGAGGCTGAGAGTTGAAGCTAGGAAATACATGGGGTGAGCCTGTCCATCTGAGACACCTAAATCCCCAGCACTAAAAGAGGGTCAGGGGTTCAAGACCAGCCTCAGGCTGTCTCAAGTAACCAAGGCATGCATGGTAGTCCATGCTTGCAAAGCCAACACTTAGAATGCAGGAGGATCGCTGCATGTTCAAATCCAGCCTAGGTCTATGTGGCACGTTCCATGATAGCCAGGGTTGCAGCAGAGTGAGACTCTGTCCCCTAAACATCCAGACCGAGGATGGAGAGATGGGTTCTGTTCTTGCAGAGGACCCTGGTTCAGTTCCCAGCCCCTACGTGCTGGGTACGGCATTGCTGTCTGTGACTCCAGTTCCAGGAGACCCATAATCCTCTCCTGTTCTAGGAACAGATGTGGTATACTGGCAGAACACACATACATATGGTATAAAAAAAAATAAATCCAAAGACAGCCTGGCCTGAGACCGGAAGCGAACAGGTGCCTTGTAAGAAAGTTCAGATTCTGGGCTGGAGAGATGGCTTAGAGGTTAGGAGCACTGTCTGCTTTTCCAGAGGTCCTGAGTTCAATTCCCAGCAGCCACATGGTGGCTCACAACCATCTGTAATGGGATCGGATGCCCTCTTCTGGTGTGCCTGAAGACAGCTACAGTGTACACAAAATAAAATCTTTTAAAAAAAAAATCTTAAGGTGAGTTAAAGAAAGGAGTCACATATCCTAAGCCTTGATCAGGAGTGAGTACCAATGAGGGAATGTGCACTTAGTTGGCGCCCTTTATATACCACCCCTTAGGCCTCTGACCAGTGAGAGTAATGAGATTCTGGAGACAACAGCCGGTTGTAAGCCAGGGCCACACACGTGGGGACTCTCCCCATCTCCTGTCGGGTGCTCCGCCGTTGTCAGAGTCCTTACCGAGTGCTCCTTGCTCCCTCTGCAGCTGCTCGTGGTCCCTGGCATCACCGGGCCCCCACGTGTGAAGGCAGTCGCATTACAAAGAGGCCTGGCTCTGAGGATGCCGCGCCCGCCCGCTCGCCAGCTCCCGTGTGCATCATGAGTGATGAGCGGCGGCTGCCGGGGAGTGCGGTCGGCTGGCTGGCGTGCGGAGGCCTGTCGCTGCTAGCCAACGCCTGGGGTATCCTTAGTGTGGGCGCCAAGCAGAAGAAGTGGAAGCCTCTGGAGTTCCTGCTTTGCACGCTGGCGGCCACGCACATGCTCAACGTGGCGGTGCCCATTGCCACGTACGCTGTGGTGCAGCTGCGGAGGCAGCGTCCCGACTACGAGTGGAACGAGGGCCTCTGTAAGGTCTTCGTGTCGACGTTCTACACCCTCACACTGGCCACCTGCTTCTCAGTCACCTCCATCTCCTACCACCGCATGTGGATGGTCCGATGGCCAGTCAACTACCGGTGAGCACGGGGCCGCCTGCCGCTATTACGCAGGGGCTGTGCTTCAGGCGAAGACGTGCCTGGTGTAGCTGCGTACACGAGGGCTTTTGCGTGCCAGCGTGGGTGACGAGATTGAGGCTGGCATAGTCTGAGGTGGCTGGGGACATGCGTGTAGAATTATGACTGAACATTAGTGTAGCTCAGTACAGAAGCCCTATGAGAGAGACAGGTGCAAGAATGCCTCTTTTAAAAAAAAAAAAAATTATCTTATGTATGAGTACACCATCGCTGTCCTCAGACACACCAGAAGAGGGCATCCGATCCCATTACAGATGGTTGTGAGCCACCATGTGGTTGCTGGGAATTGAACTCAGGACCTCTGGAAGAGCAGTCAGTGCTCTTAACTGCTGAGCCAGCTCTCCAGCCCTCACCTTTAGATTGTGTGTGTGTGTGTGTGTGTGTGTGTGTGTGTGCCTGAACATTAAGGATGTGTACCACATGCATGCAGATGTCTTCAGAGCCCAGAAGAGGGCGCCAGGTCCCCTGGAACTGGACTTACAGGCAGTTGTGAGCCACTTGGTGAGGGTGTTGGGAACTGAACTCAGGTCCGTCTGGAAGAGTAGCAAGTGCTCTTAACCACTGAGCCATCTCTCCAGCCCCCGCAGGGATGCCTCTTGAGTGAGGTACAAGGGCCCCGCCATGCTGGCTGGGTAGAGGCTATGGCGTTAGTGGGAGGGTGTGGTCAGGGCTCTCTGTGGTCCCATAGAGGCCTGTGAGTGACGCGAGGATTCTCTACCCTGCCCTGCTCCATGCCAGGCTGAGCAACGCCAAGAAGCAGGCGGTGCACACAGTTATGGGCATCTGGATGGTGTCCTTCATCCTGTCGGCCCTTCCTGCCGTTGGCTGGCACGACACGAGCGAGCGTTTCTACACCCATGGCTGCCGTTTCATCGTGGCCGAGATTGGCCTGGGCTTCGGCGTCTGCTTCTTGCTGCTGGTGGGAGGCAGCGTGGCCATGGGCGTGGTCTGTACAGCCATCGCCCTCTTCCAGACGCTGGCCACGCAGGTGGGGCACCGGGCCGACCGCCGCGCCTTCACCGTGCCCACCATCGTGGTGGAAGACGCACAGGGCAAACGCCGCTCCTCCATCGACGGCTCGGAGCCTGCCAGAACCTCGCTGCAGATCACGGGCCTGGTGGCGACCATTGTAGTCATCTATGACTGCCTCATGGGCTTCCCTGTGCTGGTGGGTGAGGTTGATGGAGAGGGACCCTGTCAGGGATGACTGGGCATCAGGTGGTTGACATTGCAAACCTGACTTCCAAGCTGTTATTTAGCACTCCCATTTTATGGATTTGGCAAGTAAAGTTCAGAGAGGTATAGGAATTGCTCAAAGTCAGGGTAGATGGGTGAGATTTGAACCCTCGTCAGCTAGGACCACTTTGTCATACTGCAGGGCAACTTTCTCCCCTTTCCCAAGGCCTCTCCCGTGATAACCATTCCCAATGCAGCAGTTAGGCTGGGAGCATTAAGTTGACATAGGACAGGCTCCTAACCTTCTGTGATATTGCACTTCACCCTAAGGACCAGAGAAGGTCAAATTAAAGGCTCACTGGAAGAAGACCTTGCTAGTCACAGTCCAGTGGAACTGTCTGGACTCCTCTGACCAGCCTGGACTAGGCTGAAGTCTACACTCAGTAAACAGCTCCTGCCACAGGAGGTCTGGAGAGAAGAGAGCACAGGCCGGGCCAGCTTACTCACAGCCAGGAGGGTTACAATCCTGGAGTGGCTGCAGGACAGTCCTAGAGAGGTGCTGGCTCAGTGACAGCTTCAGAGTCACAGGGCTCCCGGCAGGCCCCACACCCTCCCGCTCTGACAGTGGGGCTGGATACCCGCAGTCCTTGTGCCAATGAAAACGGCTAAGAAACTTCCCTGAGACCAACTAAGTACTATAAAGACAGGATGGGGCCTTAGAGGGAGTTGGGGGGGCACCCCAGCATTTTCTCAGAGCTGTGAAGTGGGTGCCCTTGATGGAGCCTGCTCCTTGTCATAAGCAGTACCGAGAATCCTTACCTCGGGGCTGGAGAGACGGCTCAGTAGTTAAAACACTGGGTGTTCTTGCAGAGGACCTGGGTTTGGTCCCCAATATCCACATTATAGGCATGCACACGGTGCACATATATGCATGCATACATGCAGGCAAAACACAAATGCTTAGAACTTGAAACTATACAAAATCTTTTAGAAAAGAATTCTTGGCTGGGCGGTGGTGGCACACGCCTTTAATCCCAGCACTTGGGAGGCAGAGGCAGGCAGATTTCTGAGTTCGAGGCTAGCCTGATCTACAGAGTGAGTTCCAGGACAGCCAGGGCTAAACAGAGAAACCCTGTCTCAAAAAAATTTTTTTTTGAAAAATAAAGAATTCTTACCTTCTGCAGTATGGGGTGTTTTAGCCCATTTTACAGATGAGGAAACAGAGGTGCCAGAGAAACTCAGGCGCTTTCCAAGTATCCCACAGATTGCAGAACAGACACAGCCTTCCCATTTTTACTGTTTTGGCATCATTAAACACTTTGCACGCAGATGTAGGGACCCTAGTAAGGGCCCTAAAGGCCATCTGGTTAGACCCTTTGACTACTGGGTCTTCCCTAGGGTCTGAGCTTCTTGGTAGGGTCTGGGCTTCAGAGGTCCAGGAAGATACAGGAGTAGACAGAAAAGTGCAGACTTGAGACCTGTTTCTCCTAGCATGTCCCTTAAGAAGCAGGTGGCAGTAACCTATGTCACACTGCCCCGTGGGCACCCATGAGGCCACAGCACTGAGGAGCGATTCACACAGCTGAGCTGTACGCAGGGTAGACACAAGCCTCTGCCTTCAGTCACTCAGCCGGCCCTTTCCTGGTGGCCTGGAGCTTTCCACCTTCACCTTGTAGACCTTTTCCTGGGCAGTGGGTTATGGGCTCTCCCACACAGATGGGGCAGCAGTGGCTAAGAGGGATGTGAGAGGGATGTGATGGGGGTGGGGTGGGTCCTGTGAGTCAGGCCTAGCCCTGTGCCCACAGGTGGTGAGCTTCAGTAGTCTGCGGGCTGATGCCTCAGCACCCTGGATGGTGCTCTGCGTCCTGTGGTGCTCGGTGACCCAGGCCCTGCTGCTGCCTCTGTTCCTCTGGACTTGTGATCGTTACCGGGCAGACCTCAAGGCAGTCTGGGAGAAGTGCATGGCCCTTATGGCCAATGATGAGGACTCTGACAATGGTAAGGATGGCCTCAGGGTGGCCCCCGGGGAGGACAGCGCCTGGGTGAGATCGCTGGGCGTGGGGTCAGCAGAACAGTAGTGATTTGGTATGCCCTCACCACGTGACACTTAGGTGCCCCTTTTCACCACCGATAGATATTCCTGTGGCAACACAAGTCAGTACCATAGGCTGGCTTGTTGCCATGTTCTAGGATCGATCAGCCTGTGTGGATATTTAGTCCCATGGAGTTCCCACCCTAAATCTCATATGAGCAAATTAGTTCAATACGTCAACCTCCAGATTCAAAGCTAGTGCCATAGCTGGGATTTGAACTTGGAACCCTTGCCTGCCCTTTTCCAAAAACTAGTCCCTTCTTTGTGAGGATTCCCTAAAGCCTTCCCGGATGCCTTTCACAGTCCCATGCTTCTGTCCTATCCTGCAGAGACCAGTCTAGAGGGCAGCATCTCCCCAGACCTGGTATTGGAGCGCTCCCTTGACTACAGCTATGGAGGTGACTTCGCGGCTCTGGACAGGATGGCCAAGTATGAACTCTCTGCCCTGGAGGGAGGCTTACCCCAGCTCTACCCTCTGCGGCCACTGCAGGAGGATCGCATGCAGTATCTGCAGGTAGGTTGAGGCAGAGCAGAGGAACCTCATATGTCTGTGGTGCCTCCCCTCTCCCCTCTTCTCCTTTTCCCCTCCCCTTCTCCTCCCTTCCTCTCTCTCCCCTCTCACACAACCTATGCGGGTGGGTCATGTTCCCCATGCTCTGGAAGAGGGGCCCATTGGTGTCCTGTACTATGAACCTTCCCCTGAGCCTTCGCTCCGACCGACCCAAGCTTCAGCCAACACCCAGCTTCAAAGAAGTTGTCACCTGCCCCAAATCTCACTTCTCCAAACCAGGGGGCCCTTGTCCCTGACCCACACACTGCTCTGCAGGGCGCGGGGAGGCATCGGTGCGGGTTTCCAGGAGGGCAGCCCTGTTTCAGCCCGGCCGGGTGCTCGCAGGTCCCGCCCACCCGGCGGTTCTCCCACGATGATGCCGACGTGTGGGCGGCTGTCCCGCTGCCCACCCTCCTGCCACGCTGGAGCTCGGGCGAGGACTTGGCAGCCCTGGCACATTTAATGCTGCCCGCGGGCTCCGACCGGCGGCGCGGGAGCCTGCTGGCCTTCACCGAGGATGCGCCCCCGTTCCGCCCGCGCCGTCGCTCTGCCGAGAGCCTGTTGTCCCTGCAGCCCTCGTCTCTAGACGGCGGCCCGCGTCGCGCCCAGGACTCGCCTCCCGGCAGCCCGCGTCGCCGCCCCGGGCCCGGCGCCCGCTCCGCCTCGGTGTCGCTGTTACCGGACACCTTCGCTCTGACCACTTTCGAGCGCGAGCCGCAGGCTCTGCGTCGCGTGCCCGCCCTGGCGAGGCCCTTCCCCGCTGCCCCCGACGGCGCGGAGTCCGCTGAGGTCCCGACGCCCCCTGGTGGCCGTGTGCAACGCAGCCAGGGACGCCGGGCCGCGCGCGCGCATGCGGGTCCCCTACAGAGCAGCCTGAGCGCGTCGTGGGGCGAGCCGGGCGGCTTGCACGCGGCCGGCTGCGGCAGCACTAGCAGCTTTCTGAGCTCGCCCTCGGAGTCCTCAGGCTACGTCACGCTGCACTCGGACTCGCTGGGCTCCGCGTCCTAGGGCCCCCAGAGACGCCATGCAGACGGAAGAGGCACAGCACCAAAGATGCCGCCACGTTCTCGGCGTCAATAAGTGCCACCTGCACTGGGGGTGAATGGATGGTGGACTCTGCGCCCCTCTTACTGTTCATTCCTTCTGGTGTCGCCTGGAGGGATTGGCCATCCTGGATGGCTGCACAGGACATGGACCTGCTGCTGGGCACGGCATCTCCCAGGAAGGGGCAGTCTGTGTCTGTGTAGCGAATGGCATCTGCACGTTCTGTACACCTCTGAGGCTAGACCGGGGTGTAGGGAACCCTGAGACGGACCACCACGAGAAAGGACGTTCTCAGAGACGCTTAAGCCGGAAGTCACAACTGCTTCCAGTGCCCCGCACTGCCTCTGTCTCACCTCTAGAGTGTGCCATGTAGCGCATCTGCAAACACAGGGGTCTTCAGAGCCCAAACAAGTTCTGTTGAGCAGGCTTTCCATGTGGCCTGCCTCAGTTTCCCTATCTCCGAAGAGTGGATGACCATGACACATCTCTCAGGGCTGTTTGAAGAACACTCCCGATCTGTGTGTCCTGGTATTTGAATGGACCGGATATGAGAGGTAGTGAGGGCCCTTTGTTAGGGTCAGCCTTCAGCATGTGGCCCCCAGATCCGAGGCCTCTCAATCTCAATGACCTTTGCCCTCTTGGAGACTCGCCCCACTTTAGCTAAAGCACAACACCATGGGTATAACAGCCACCTCGATTCCTGTTAGTGTCCCCATGCTCAAGATTCCACCGTATTGCCTGTCTCCCACTATGTCGGCCGCCTCCGTGGTCCTGCTGTGAAGACTGCGGGTAAAGGCCTGGCGCAGAGAACCAAAGCACGTGGAAGTGGACTTCTGTGTCTCAGTGCCCGTCTCTAGCTTTGCCTCCCACCTACACAGGCAAAGTCCCTGGAAAGAGTGTCCCATACCCCACTTCCACTGCAAGAAGGGCTTTGCTCTCCACTGGGTGGACCCCTTTCTGGGTCTGGGCTGTGCCAGGGCCATAGGTATATTCCCAAGAGAGACCCAGGGCTGTGAGCTGTGAGTGGAGGGGTAGTGCTGTCACCATACATCAGGTCCTTCTGGGTTGGGACCTGGAGATAGTCTCGAGGCCAGCACACAGCCAGGCTGTGTCTTGTTCTCCTTTAGACATGGCCAGGCCCACCTCCTCTCCCTCTGCAGACAGACTTCAAACCACAGCTGGGGATGGGGGTGGGGGACTGGTCTATCCTTAGAGGCCTCAGAGGTCTCTGTAATCCCTGGTTAAGTGAACGATCAGCCTCCACAGAAGAGTAAGGCAGGGGACTGTGGTCCGTGTTTGGATTTGGGAGAAGCTGCCTCTGGCCATTTGCTGCTGTGCCTTCGGGGACTGACGTCATATGGGGGCAGAGGCCACCAGCTAGCCACTGTCTCCCTCACTGGTCTCAAATGACCAATTTACCACTCGGGTTTCACTCTGTATTTTGTATTCAACGGCAATACTTGTAATGGGGACATGGTCCCCCAAAGTCACTCCTAATTTTTACAAAACATTAAGGGCAAATCCTAAACAGAGAGCCCTTGGCACCTGGGGTTCTTTCCCACACCCAGTTCGGCCTCCCTGTTTGCCGATGGCTGTAAGGACCTTGGCCCTGGGGTTACTGGTAAGAGAACTATCTGTATACCACCACCCAGCCCAGAGTCAGGGATCTGTTTGTAGTTTTTTGAAAAACAGCATTTCTGTACAGGACCCAATAAAACTTTCCTCATGCTTTGCACACAGCCTTCTGAGGCTGGTTTCATGGAAACCTGTTTTTGTGGGGGCAACCAGCTGCTCCCCAAATCTTTAAGTCTGGAGCCTGAAGCCTAGGCCAGTACATACCAGACTTGCGGTGTCTCCTGCTTTCCCACCTGGCCAGCGAGACAGAACTGAGTCCACAACAGTTGTGTGTGGGCCACGAAGCCCGTGGATAAGGGCTAGCATTTCACTCCCACTGCGAACTTGATTCAGAACTAGGACTGGGTGTGTGCCCTGTGAGACCATTGGCCTCACGACACTCGCTGATGCCCCTGAAATTCACCGACTGCTCGGTCTGGTCCTCGCTGAGAAGCCGCCACCTGGCGGTAGGAGAGAAAAACACTCTTGTCGTTTCTCTCACCCGGGTAGCAGACCAGAGGTCACTTTGAGATGGCCACAGCTGGAACTTCCACACTCATCCTTACTTCAAAAAGCCTCCGGGAGGGGTGGGGCGTAGTGGGTGGGTTAGGGTGGGATAGTGAAGTTGCAGAGAATCCTGAGAAGACCAGCAAGTTTACAACCTCAGGGCAAGAGTCGCCCCAAATTTGAAATTAGCCCACAGACAGTTGATATGTGTGCTGCACTCAGGTCTCAGTCTCTGTATTCACGCTCAGTCTTTATTCATAATTGTACGTTGGTAATAGGAGGTGCTGGGATTTCGAACTGCACCCCAGACTGGTCCACGACAGGCGCCCTCTCCCCTACACAGTCGCAGCTAATGGCAACAGGCTCTTAGCTCGAGTCTAGAGCTCAGAAGGCACTACAGTGGTCTTTGCAGAACACAAAGTGCTCATGTCTCTGCAGTGCTACCCAGGGGTGGGTGGGACCCGGGATTCTAGATTGTGGCGAGGCGCGGCGTCGGTCGGTCGCGCAATGTACCTTAGGGGCGGAGCCAGTGCTCCGCGCCAGCACGCCGCTGCCATAGGTATTTGCGCGCAGGGAGGGCCTGGAAGAGCGCTCCAGCGGTGTGGGATCCGTGCAGAGGGGGTGATGGGTTGAGATGGTAGTGACAGAGTCTTGGGTGGTAGTAAGATGGGAGCCCCTTGCTGAAGGGGCGGGGCCCGGCGCGCTTTGTGCCGGTGGGAACCGAGCGCCCGAGGTTGGTTGAATGGGCCAGGGCGGGGCAGCGATTCTCCTCGCTGCGAGGGGTCCGCGCTGCACTGCTAGCAACCGCGACCTTCCCACCGTGACGCAGCCGTCGAGAGGGGGCAGGGGCGGACTACCAGACCCTGGTCCCTGGGAAAGGGGTACAGCTCACCCGTCCCCTCCCATCTTCACTAGAAGCGGGAGGTGGAAAGCTGGTCTGTCTGGAGTGGGTGAAATCACCTAGACGTACAGACCCCATCCGCAAATGGCTCCGTGGATGTCCCTGTAGACCCACCAGGCCATCGATTGATAGAATGACTCCTTGCAGTCACCATAGGTGCCCCAAAATAGTTTCCCCAGACTAGACGGCGGGGTGATGGGGGAGGGGAGGAGGGCTTGAGTCTAAATCCTTGCGGCGGCTTCACCAGGGCCGCCACAGGCGAAACCCGGGTCTCGGACTCTCGGCCTGGCAGTTTGATGCAGGTTCTGGTGCCAGAACGCCGGTGGACGACTCAAGGAGACTTCCAGGGAGAGGGAGAGGGAGAGGGAGAGGGAGAGGGAGAGGGAGAGGGAGAGGGAAAGGGGACTGCGGGGACTGAGAGCCACCTGCAGCGGGACCTGGGGCCCAGATGGCCGGGAGGCAGGGACTGAGAACAGAGGCCGCCTGTGGGCTGGTGCTGTCCGTGGTGCTGCCCGCCCTGCGCTGAAGCAGCAGGGGGCAGCGCAGGCCGCTGTGGTCCTCTCCGGGCCGAAGCCTCTGGCTCACGCTGGGCAAGCCGCCTTGGAAGGGGTAGTCCACCCCACTGGGTACTGGCCAGAGTCCTGGAGGAAGGAAGGGAGAAGAGACGAGAGTAGAAGGGAAGAGGTGTGGAGGGGAAAAAAAAAGGGAGAGAAGCATAACAAGAAAGAAGATGGTCTCAGTGGGGCAGACCTGTGCTCACACTCTACCTGCAAACCCACGGCCAAACAGGCCTTAGCTTCCCTTCTTCACATCTGCTCCAGCTAGGTGGTGGACCCTCCTCACCTAGCTGTCCACCTTGGCAATCCTCTTTACCCATCCCCCACCCCGTCCCAGGATATCACTTTGGAGCGCAATCAGACTGATCTCCGAGCCTCCCGCCTCAGCAAGCCCCCATGGCGAGCTGTCACACGCCCCTCCCAGTGTCACACCGTGGATCATCACTACCTTGCAATGAGTTCTGGAGGCTCCTCACGTACTTCACACTCAGCTCCAGGATATCCGCCTTCTCCAGCTTTCGTTTCCGTATCTGCCGAGCCATAGGAAGATGCTCTTACCCGGCAGCTGGGGAAGGGGTGGGCTGAGGACTCCCTTCCTCTCCTACTTTACCTGATGTGAGTAGTGTCTCTCCAGAAGAGACCTTAGCTGTTCCAGGGACACGTTGATTCGTGCACGGCGCTTCTTCTCCATCAGAGGCTTGGAGATCTGCAGGCCAGCCAGTTTTTAGAGGGAAGGCCTTAGCTTTCTAGGCCTCCACTCCCTCCAGCCCAGGGGTTCCCACCTCCAGGTTCTCACCCCATACCCTCCAGGACCCCAGACCTTTCTGAAGCTGCTGGCTGGGGCACTGGGGTTGCCCCTCGATGTGGGCTCAGTGCCCATGTTGTGAGGTTCACACAGGCAGTGAGCTGCGTTGCCTTTATAGGGCACCTCGTTTACATGTCAATGGACCTCTGGGAACTGGAAAAACTCAGAGGGGGGAGGGGACAGAAAGGGGCCCCTTCCAATAGCCCAGGCTGCCTCTGGCTTTCTGGCTTCCCTGAGGAAAGCTTTCTTCTCCCCCCCACCCCGCCACCCCTCCCAACTCACTACTACTCCAGCCTCTCCTCCCAAGCCCATCCCTTCCAGGCATTGTTGGGCCAGCTACTATAGGTTCTGAACCTCTCCACTGTCTCTGCTTCCAAGTCTGGCTGCTTCTTATCCAACAGTCTTCTGATGGTCCTCCGCTATGACAGGGAGCTTTGTGAGCTGGGGACTATCCTAAATGATGATAGTTGAAGCTCCAGGTGTCCTGAGGCCTGATAAAGATGCTGAGGCAAGGATGCTGGCCAGTGACGCTTCTCTGCCCCCTTCACGCTCTGGCCACGCTGAGATGCTGAATTAGTCTCCCTAATGTCAGGACAATGTAGCAATTTTCTGCCTGTGGTTGCTCAAAGCCAGTTGCAAGCAGGGCCTGTGGGGGCCACGCAGTAACATGTGTCCCATTAAAGCGTGCAGCCCGCCCGCAGGGCCACAAGGAGGCTCGAAGGCCTCCTCCTTCCAAGGACCCAGCGACTAGGCTATTGATAGGACCCAATATAGAGACTTGTAGCTGGCAGGCAGACCACCCGCCCCTGTCCCTGGGCTTCCCGGTTTGCCACACTGGTGGAGGACCAGTCTCTTAAGAGAAAATATGTGAGCCACACGTGCGGTGGCCCACATCTTTAATCACGGAACTCAGGAGGCAGGCGAATCTCTGAGTTCGAGGACAGCCTGGTTTTAGAACAAATTCCAGGACAGCCAGGAGAAATCCTGACTGGGGATCTGGTGGAGAGGAGAGGAGAGGGGAGGGGTGGGGAGGGGAGGAGAGGAGAGGAGAGGAGAGACAGAGACAGACAGAGACAGAGACTGTTAGCATCCTGTCTAAGCTCTACCCCACAGTTACCTGGCAACAGCCAGGTAGGCCGACTCACTATAAAAGGGGCTGCTTGCCCCCTCCTCGCTTTCTTGCCCTCTTGTCCTCTTGGTCTCTTGCCTTCTTGCTCCCTCTCTGTCCCCTCAACCCCTTTCCCCCTCTCTCCTCATTCCCTTACCCCCTCTCTCCACGTGCTCATGGCCGGCCTCTACTCTTCTACTTGTCTCTCCCTCCCCCTCTCTGCCTCTACCATCCTCTTAACTCCCCTCCCCATGCCCTGAATAAACTCTATTCTATACTATACTGTCTGTAGCTGGTCTCTCAAGGGGAAGGGATGCCTCAGCATGGGCCTGCTGAGATGTCCCCTTCCCCCACACCTCACGCCCCCTCCATAGAACATATATCCCTTCTTTTTATCTTTATATAAACACATCAGAGACAGTGGGCCCACAATTGGGGTTCAGCTCCTGAAGCTCTGAGGAGAGTCCAGACTCCACTGTAGGTTTCTGTACACCTTTGCATTGTCCACGTTGTTGGGGTACAGAAAGTCCAGCAAGGGAGGCTCTGGGAGCATCAGCTATAGGGCAGGCTGAGCCCTTCAGGAGGACTCCAGTCCCCCACACGACTCCGGTTGGACCAGGGAAATTTGACTGTCAACTGTGGCTGACAAGAAGGCCGACCTCCGGAGAAAATCTCGGGTTCAAACCCAGATAACTCCTTTTTTTACACTCTCTGGTCTTAGTTCGAGGGGCAGGAAACTGATCTAGCGTTCCTGACAATGCCGATGAGGCCGTAGGAAGTCTCCCAAGTCGTGCAGCATCCTCTGTGGGCAAATAATGGGGAGGAAGAGGCCTCTGTGAATTCTCAAGAGGGTAGTGCTGGGTCAAGATGCCCCCCAGATCGGGCACCTTTTTAACCCCCTCCACTTTCCCTCGCTCTGGGCATTGATGGGCTTCATCTATGGCTCTCAAACGCCTAGCAGCGTGGAGAATCGAGCCCCGCCCTCCCCCTTTCAGGCCCAGGGAAAGGTGACCACAACTCTGGAACGTTCCCCAGCCGCCCCCCTCAACCCCCGCTTTAGGGCGGGAGGGCTAGGTCTGGGTGGGTTTAGACTCTGGGGTGGTGATGGGACTGGAGCTCAGTTGGCGAGCGCTGCCACGCGCCGGGTAGCTTTAAAGCGCTCGGGCCAGCCGGGCTGGGGTGGCCCCCTTGCGAGTAGCTACCGCTCTGGGGCTGTGGCGGCACGGTACAAAGGCGCCGCGGGGCAGGCGGGCGGGAGGCACGGCACAAAAGGGGCAGCGGAGTGTTAAGGGCATTGTGCCGAGCGCACAAAGCGGCGCCCGCGTCCGCCTTCTCCGGGCCAAACTCCCGGCGCCCCGTGGCGCACGGGCTTCCAGCTGCCGCACATCTGTAGGAAGGCCGGGCGCGCGCCTCACCTGGGCGGGTCCTCTCCACTCTCCTTGCTCTCAAGCCAAGCCAGCAGCCGGGGCAATTTGTCTTGTAATTACAATACTTCTCCAGAAACTGTTGCCCGCGCCTTTCAGTCCAGCGCATTAGCAAACCAATGGTGCTGTGCACAGCTCGCCCGACGCACCGCGGGGAGCCGGGCACTGGGCCCGCCCCCTCTCCAGAATTAGGGTCACTATAAAGTCCCCTTCTCTGGCCCCCGCCCGCATCCCAGTATCCACGGTTGTCTGGGCCATCACCCCCTCACAAGCCTATGCCCAGGGATCCCAGCTGCACTGGGTGGTGCCGCACACGTGGGCGGCTAAGTGTTTCTTAGGTAGTGGAAAATTGACCACAAAATGCACTAATGCGCTAATTTGCAATGTTCTGCTTTGGCTGGAGGAAGTGAGGCCCGCCATGGGCAGGGACCGGATTCTCAATGGTTGCGCTCTGCTAGGATCTATTTAACCGGCCTGCCGTTCAGCTGCGTCATGCCTCCCACTGCCCGTGGGACAGTCTTTGGACAGGCAAAGGTCTCTACGTGTGCGGACTTCTCTGCGGTTCCTTCCTCCGTTGCTACAAAACATTCCCCAGTGCCTGCTCCTGCGGCCGAGGGTCCTGCCAGATCACGTCCAGAAGGGACCCCCCCCCTCCTCCCTCTTTCCTTCTCCCAGAGCTCTGAGACAACCCTCTTCCTTCCATTACAGCATTTTCCTCCAGACAGCCTCTTTTCCCGCTAAGACCTTTGCATCCAGCAAGGTCATTAGAAAAGATGACAGTTAATGAGATACAGGCTGGGGTCTGGTGCTCCATCTGCCCACGAGGATGTCTTACCTGCATCCACAGGCAGACCCACCCAGGAGAGAGGGAGCTTTCCCAGAGGTGAGGAGAGACAGCTGCTCTCCTTGTCCTCTGAGCAAGCCGTGTGAAATACTCTCCCTCGGACTGCTTGGAAGGTCATGGACCAACTTAGAAACCCTCCTTATGCAAACGGGGATGTAGGTCACCAACTCCCTTTCCATCTTTAGCACTCAGGGTCCCGAGGCGCCTGGAAAGGAGCACAGGCCCAGGAGGAGCAGGGAAACCCAGGCCTCTTTTGCTTATGCAAAGAAAAAAAATGTTCCTCTTAGAATTCCTGGGGCTCTCAGCCCACCTCCACTCCCTCCCCTTTCTCACGCTTTGGAACTTAATGGGGAAAAGGGACTGACCATGTGCCTTTGTGCCTTCCCCATTGCATTTCTCAAATCTGGCTAAAAGCACACATGGGTCGGAAAACAAAGTGGGGTAGGGCCTTGCAACCTCCGCAAAAGTTCCAACCTCCCTTCCCAAGTGCCAGCGGCAGCCTAGGGTCCTGGACAGGAGATACTTCATTCCTGTGCTGCCAAATTCAAACCATGGTGAGCCTGGCACAAACTGGTGTGGGTGCTGGTGGTGACTGGAAGAAGCCTGTTCTCCTCCGCAGACCTGTTTCACAGTGGGGCGAAGAAGCGATTGCTGTGTGTAATTAACTACCAGGGACATGGCAAAAGCCCTGAAATGACCCAGCCGATTGTCTGCAGATGGGGTTGGAGAAGCTGCAATTGTGTAACTCTCTTTAGCTGTGTTGAGACTTCCAATAGCCCAGCAGCCAAGGGCCCTTCAGGGGACAAAGGCGGGGACTTCAGTGAGTTCCTCCAACACTGACCAGGCTGGCCCAGCTCAGGAAGAGTGAGATCAGAGAGACCCTTTTTGTCCTGGCCTTTTGTATCTCCCCTGAGCTGGCTCTAATCTTTAAATATTTACCCGGCCCTTTTGTGCACATATGACTTACGTACGGACGACCGATGTGCTCATAAATTACGCGTCATTTACCAGACTGGAAAGAGGTGCTTTTATGCCTCCAGCCTGGGCCTGAGGGGAGAAGAAAACTTTCTTTTGGAATACTGGGCTGTCTCCGGCAGAGAGCCATAGCCACACTGCCCTCAGCTTCCACACCCACTCTGTGTAGGCCAGAGGCCTTGAATAACCAGGAGCTGGGGGGCCGAGGGGGGGGGGACACACACGCTCTGCAAAGGACTGATCTGGCATCCGTCATGGAGGAG
>NW_021620991.1:3284022-3339805 GCF_004785775.1 Grammomys surdaster | reverse complement strand
ATTTTGTGAGCGGGTGAGCTGTTTGCTTATGTGCCTGTGTGAAGTGTCAATGTTTGTCTCATCCCTGCATCTGCCTGCTTGCCTTGGGCTTGTTCTGCTCTTCATGGTCTCTTTTGCTCAACAAAACCCTGATGCTTAGGAAACAAAAAAACGCTGGGGGCTGGAGAGGTTGCTCAGTGGTTAGTGTATACTGGAGGGCTGGAGAGGTGGCTCAGTCTTGTAGAAGACATCTTACGACCACCTGTAACCCCAATTCCCGGGGGGTTCAACTCACCTCTGGCCTCCTCTGGCACCTGCATGCACACACACACATAATTTAAAATAATAAATATAACTCTTAAGCCCAATGAAATAAAACTTGATTTCATCTCAGCCTGTGGTTTAATTTTGAAATGTTAAGGTGATAATCTTTTTTTGGAAGTAGTTTGGAAATGTCAGTGCTGTTAATTTCCTCGGACAATGAGGAATCGAGGCAATAGCCACTAGCCACTAAGGATTGCTCGGCCCCAGCCTGACCATTCTGTTCCGCTTGCAGAAAAAACATGCCCAAATATCAAAAACGACCTGCCCTGCTTCCAGTCAAACTACAAAATACCTGTAACTCCCTGTAGCTACTTACATATGTGTGCATATGTGTCGTCAGCACACATCCCCAGCCCCATTAAGTGGACTCAAAAAAAAAAAGCAAAGCTCCTCTGGCTGGGCCCAGGCAGGAAAGCTGTGTTAGCCTGTGGCGGTGGCATATACAGACGGGGAGAGGCACTGGCTGCCGAGGGACCCTACCCTTGAGAAAGAGGACCTTTTGTGCTTGCCTGGAAGCTCCCAGGACAAAACATATTCAAATGCTTATTTTCAAGAAAAGGCAAGCAGTGCATCCCAGAACTGGGCATTTTCCCTTTCTGTCACCTCTTCTGGGTACAACGTAAGTCCTTTCCTCTCCTATGGGAAAAGCCTTTGTTTCCCTGGTCATCTGGGTGTATCTCTGTGTGACTGTGTCCCTGGGTGATATGCACGCTCCCCGTGTGACTGTTCCTCTGGGCATATGCACTCTCTGTGTATAACTGTTTCCTTAGGTACATAGGCTCTTTGTATGTGACTCTGTAGCTGAGTGTGTGTATGCTGTGTGTGGCTGTCTCCAAGTATATGCGCTCTCCAATGGGACTGTGCCTCTGGTTATATGCACTCTGGGTGTATGATTGCTTCTCTGGCCACAGGCAGTCTTTGGATGAAACTATTTTTACTGGGCGTATGCATTTTCTGTGTGAAGTTTTCTCTGGGTATACACATGTCCAGATGTGTATAAAATGCCTGTTTGCCCCTCTCTCTCAGCACTCCACTCTGAGTTCTGGGCCCTGACTCACCAGTTCCCATCCCCTGGAGCTCAGCCTTTCCTTTCTCCTGCCTCTAGGATAGGGCTGAAGAAGGCTGGGGCCTCCGGGGGAGATGACAGGCAGAGACAGGATGGAGTCCCTCAGGCTCCCCTAATCCCCAGCCCTTAGTCAATTACACTTTGCTTGGTGCCCAAGAGTGGAGGCACAAGCTCAGGGCCTGCAAAGGCCTGAGGAGGGAGTCCTGAGGAGGGGATCCTGAGGAGGGGGTCCTGAGGAGGGGCTTCCTGAGGAGAGGATCCTGAGGAGGGGCTTCCTGAGGAGGGGATCCTGAGGAGGGGCTTCCTGAGGAGGGGCTTTCTGAGGAGGGGGTCCTGAGGAGGGGCTTCCTGGGGAAAGTGTCCTGAGGGGGGCTTCCACCACAGAAGGTTTTCTGCCTCAGAGTCAAGAGCCCTCCCTCAAGTGAGGGGCAAGAAGCACCATCTAGTGGCTCTGATATGTCCTGAGTCTGGGAAGGCCACGAGGAACAGGACGGTAGCCCAGACTCCAGCTCTCAGCCTTGTAACATTAAAGCCTACCATGGCCTCACAGTTGTCACCTTTATGTCCTGCTTAGCCTCTAGTGTCAAATTAACACAGCCTAGTTATCTGAGAAGAAAGCCTAATTGAGGACTGTGCTTGTCTGTGGGGAAGGCATTCCTCACCCAGGTGATACTGGACTGGATGGGAAAGCTAGCTGAGTATGAGCAGATGAGCCAGCCAGCCTGGAAGCAGCGCTTCTTCATGGTTCCTGCCCTGACTTCACTCAGGAATGGACTATGACCTGCAGCTGTTAGGCCATGAACCCTCTCCTCCTCAAGCTCCTTTTGGTCAGCATTTAACCAGACTAGAACACCTTATTTGGAGTGTGTGTGTGTTGCTAGGGTTTTGTAACAAACCATTACATCTGTTTCTACTTCACCTCACTTTGACAAATGTCTCCCAAGCAACATCTCAACACCTCAACACAGTGCAGGGCTTTACAGGTTATTCCAGTGTTATTCGTCCAGGTCCTTGTCTATCACTGAAGGGAGTCAGGATCAGAACTCAAACAAGAGCTCAGCAGAAGTCACGGAGGATGCTGCTTTCCGTTAGTAATCAAGTTGCTCCCTCACAGGCGCACCCACAGGCCAGCCTGACTCATGCACCTCCTCCATCGAGGCTTGTCTTTTCAGATGACTCTAGGCTGTGCCACTGTCACAAAATTTAATAGGACAACAGACAACTGTCAGTCCGACACAGTGAAATCAGGACTCCAGTTTACAGAAGACAAGGTTCCTAGGAGTCACCTGCCTAAGGTCACCAAGACAGGATGCAGAATGCTGGAATCTGCGATAGCAGCCCAGCCTCTCCATCTGTGTGCCCGTACATCAGATGACCTGCTGCTGAGCTGTGTGCATGCAAGGCTCACCCCAGCCCTGCCAGGGCCTGTCTCTCATCTTGGTTAGGCTTGCTCTTCCTGGCTCTGCTTTTCAAATCTAGCACCAGCTCTTGGCTCCTCAGTGGTGCCCCATTTCCGGGAGCTGGCAAGTACTGGCAGTTCCTAAGGCCTCCCATGCAGCTTGCCTATCCTGCAGCCCTCCCAACCCAGGGCCTCTCTCCTGGACTCAAACCAAACCAACCCCACAGCTAGCCTATCATACAAGAAGTCTTCAGTTAGAAGGCATGATCCTGACTTCTCCAACACCAGATAAAATCTGGGGTGATGGCTCACGCCTCAAATTCTAGCCTTCAAGAGGGGAGAGACTGGCATCTTTCAGGTATCTAGAAAGTTCGAGGCTGTCCTGGACTACACAGGATACACTGTCTCAAAGGCAAAACAAGGTTGTGTGCAGTCTGCGCCTTTCATTCCAACAACTGGGAAGCAGAGGCAGGAGGATCTCTACGAGCTAGATCTGTTAGCATCCCTTCTAGGCTCTGCCCCACAGTTGCCTGGCAACAATCGGGAAGGCCTGGCTTACTATAAAAGCTGTTTGCCACCCCCCACCCCCACTCTCTCATTGTCTCTCTCTTATTCTCTCTCTCTCTCTCCCTCCCTCCCCCCCTCCCCACAAGTTCCTGGCCAGCCTCTTTTCTCTCTGCCCTTCTCTGTCTCTACGCCCTCCCTTCTCAACTCCCCTTCCCACGCCCTAAATAAACTCTATTCTACACTATACCTGTTAGCATTCTAAACTCCACCCCCACAGTGGAGTTGGCAACAGCCAAGTAGTCCTGGCCCACTATAAAAGGGGCTGCTTGCCCCCTCCTCCCTCTTGTACTCTTGCACTCTTGCTCTCCCTTTATCTCTTGATCCCTCTGTCCCCTCGCCCCTTCCCCCTCTCTCCACGTGATCATGGCCGGCCTTTACTTCTCTTCCTCCTCCTCTTCTTCTCGCTCTTTTTTTTTTTTTCTTTCTCTCTCTGCCTCTACTACCCTCTTAACTCCCCTTCCCATGCCCCAAATTAACTCTTCTATTCTATATCGTCGTGTGGTTGGTCCCTCAGGGGGAAGGGATGCCTCGGCATGGGCCTGCTGAGACACCCACTTCCCCCATACCTCACCACACACTCACGGAACATATTCTGTATCTCTTTATCTTTTTATAAACACATCAATACCCGTCGTATGGCAGGTACCTCAGGGGAAGGGATGCCTCAACGTGGGTCTGCCGATGCACGCCACCCCACAGCTCACCACACCGCGCTTCTAACAGACGTATCTTGTTCTCTTTATTTTTTATAAAACAAAAAGATTCCAGCCCGGTCAAAGCACCTTGTGTTGTGCCTCATAAAGATGTACAAATACATAGATTTTAAAACGGTGTAAAACTTAACACGCACATCTAACTATAGGCAACATGGAAAACACGCACACACAACTTATGTGGATCAAGGAAAACCGTCCAGAATGTTGCCACCTAAAGGTAGCTCGCCGAGTTCAATCGTTCTCCCCAAATCAAGCGAGGACCGCACCCCACTCAGGAGGATCTCATTTCAGGGAAGTCAGGAAGGCGAGCGCTAAAGCGTCTCGCCCGCCCCGCTCGCGCCTGCGCGGTGTCTCGGTGCGCGCCGGCGGTCGGTTACGCCCAGTTGTCTCTCGGGATCTAAACTTGGGACGAACTTCTGCAGAGCGCCGAGGCTACTTCCGGGTTGCTGCGTCGCTCCCCTGCGACGTCACGCTGTCCCGCGCTGCGGGGGCGGGGCCTTCGGAGCGCACCGCTCGCTCTAATTCCGGCCCTCAGCCGCGCGCGGCGGCAGTCTCGCGAGACCTCGCCGGCAGCGCACAGCTCCGGGCACTTGCCCTTCCCGAGCCGGCGTCGGCGGCGGAGTGCGCAGGCGCGGCCTTCGGGTTTCCCCGGCTACAGTCGGCGCTTCGGCCCGCTAGTCCGCCGCCGGCTCTTCCGCCGCCCTGCGCCATGGCGGGCTGCGCGGCGCGGGTTCCGCCGGGCTCCGAGGCGCGCCTCAGCCTCGCTACCTTTCTCCTAGGAGCCTCGGTGCTTGCTCTGCCGCTGCTCACGCGCGCCGGCCTGCAGGGCCGTACCGGGCTGGCGCTCTACGTGGCCGGGCTCAACGCGCTGCTGCTGCTGCTCTACCGGCCGCCGCGCTACCAGGTGCGGGCTGGGTGCGGAGGGACCGGGCGGTCGGGGGGGACCGGTGGACCGGTTGACCCGGACACGGACCAGGCACAGGGCGGGACGGACAGGATGGTCCGGTAGACCGGGACTCCAGACTCGGACCCGGACCAGGATCGGGGTGGACCGATAGACCTGGAGAGGGACGGACGGGTGGACCTGGACCAGGCGGGCTCGGGGCAGAGTGGGCGGAGTAGGTGCGGACAAGGCAGGACAGTGCTAGGGCAGGGCGGGACGGGTGCGCTGGAGCTGGAGACAGATGAGCCCGGGTCGACGGGGATCAGGAACCGGACCGATCAGGCAGGGATGGGGCAAGGGTAGGTGGGACAGGTACATTAGAACCGGGAAGTCTGGGCGTGGGGACCAGGATCTGTCAGGCAGGGCTGGGTAGATGGACTGGGGACCCGGACCGGACAGGCGGGGAGCAGGTATGGGAACTAGTCTAGCGGGAGTGCGTTAAAGGAACATTATATTACCTAGTCCGTCGGTAGTAGGTTCATCCCCTTTGCCCCTCACCGCGGTGATGCCTTCCATGGGCTTCTATGTCAACCATAAGTTGAGGTCACAGGAGGGACACACTTGTAGCTGTGGGTGTTAATTGCATTTCCTGCCGATCAGCAGCTTCGGCAGATGCACGTCAGGTGGGAAGTGAGCTAGCCCACGAGATTTTAATTTATGGGATGTCAGGTGTGGTGTTTTACCTGCTGGTCAGACGCCCCGCTTCACAGAGGTGACGGGGCACAGAGTTCGAGAGTTGGAGTCTTTGACTTGGGAGCATCAGCCATAAACTGGGCTTAAACAGTTTTTCCGTAGTTAGACCTGCTGCTGCCGCTAGCACTAATAATAGTTACTGTGGCCGTTAAAATTGGTTATTCTTAGGTGCTTTGTATGGTGAATCCTCTGTGCCGCCCTAAAGCACAATCCTGTTGTTATTCCCATGATTTAGATGGGTAAACTCTTAGTAATTAAAGTAACTTGTCCAAGGCCAGAGCCGGACGGAGAAGGACAGGGTTTGAGCCCGAGCAACTGTATTTCATCCTCTTTATCTCTTGAGCAAATGGACTCTCCTCACTGAGGGCCTTGCTAATCCAAGACAATCTGCAGTCTGGGTTTCAGCTCTGCAAATGGAACATCTGGTGGTGACTGAGGCCTTTTCTGGGTGTGTTTCAGATAGCCATCAGAGCTTGTTTCCTTGGCTTTGTGTTTGGCTGCGGTGTGCTGCTAAGTTTCAGCCAGTCCTCTTGGAATCACTTTGGCTGGTAAGAGAGACTTTGGGAGCGATGGTGTTGAGGTGAGGGTTGGCAGCAGTGGGCAAGTAGTGGCCTCTCCTCACCCCCGGCTGGGCTCTTGACAGAACAGGAGGCTGGTTAGGATTCTGAAGAAGCAGCCTCTTGCCTTCCCCGAATCCCCACACTTCAGATCGTGAACACGACTGTGCATGTTAGTGGATTATGTCTGTGGTGGATGGAAACGGGTCTCCCTGTGCCCTCTCCAGAGGGCCCCTCACCTGAAGTTGCTGTGACGAGCCTTTCTCTGAAGGGGTGCAGGTCCGCGGTGATGGGCAGGGGCGAGTCTCCCGGTGTCTTCTAAGCCTTTTCCATCTCGGTTTCTATTAGGTCCCGGCTAGTGCTCCCCCCACAGCCAGTGTAGGACTTTCCCCTACACTATGAGTTCAGTCCCTTGAGCCTTCTAGCCTCTGACTTGGATATGAACCGTGGCTTCAAGGTAAAAAGCTTTATCTCCTACTGTCAGTATGCTGAGCCATCTAATCCTTCTTTGCTGGAATTATTTTAGTTCTGTTGAATTTTGTTCCCCACATGCGTCACCACTTTGTTGATCTCTCCCCTCTCATGTTAACATGTGAAGTTGTCATATTAAACGAGTAAAGGACCAGAGTTGCTCCTTCACCTATGGAGATTCTTTTAGTTTTGTCTGTGACATTCAGAAACATAACAGCACCACGGAACCGCACTTGTGCCTGCTGGAGAGGGAAGGAAGAACGTGCATGCGTGCGTGTGTGCGTGCGTGTGTGTGTGTGTTTTTGTGTGTGCCCGTTCGTGTGTATGTGTGTGTGTGTGCGTGTGTGTGTCCGTGTGTGCGCGCGTGCCTGGTGTTGCCCAGGTGGGTGACAGCAGCACCACATGCCGGTTCGGGGCAGCTGAGCAGCCCAGGACTGTGCTTTTGCCTGACTCGGTTCTCTTGTCTGCTTTACCTCTTCCTTTTTGTTTTAAATAGGTACGTGTGCTCGCTGTCTCTGTTCCACTATTCTGAGTACTTAGTGACAGCTGTCAATAATCCCAAAAGTCTGTCCCTGGACTCCTTCCTCCTGAATCACAGTCTGGAGTACACAGTAGCTGCCCTGTCTTCTTGGATAGAGTTCACAGTTGAAAACATCTTTTGGCCAGGTTGGTGTGCCCTGCTTTCCTTGGTGTGGGAGAGAAGGGTGCCTCCAGAGCTGGCTGAGAGGGTGACATTGACTCACCTCTCAGGTCTAATCTCCCCTGAGCTCTTCTCCCCGGCCCTCTCCTCTCCCTAAGCTATTTATAAAAGACAAACTCCACTTGCTGGAGAATTCTGCTTCTGGATTTCGAATCCAGGACGTTGGCATTTTGCTGTAAGCCTTGCATAACGCAGGGTACTACCTAAGATGGAGCCCTGCCTGGATGATTGTAGTCTTGACTTTGTCATTGGACTGGATGAGGTTTGGGCCTGAATACTGTCTGTAACACGAACATTTCACAGGGTTTTGTTACAAAATCCTCTGAATTGGGACCACACTTAAACTTCCCAAAAAGCCGGATGTGGGTCCTAGGGCTGACTTTGGGACCCAGGACTGTCTCTACTTTTCTCAGCAGCCCTTACTCCTTAGGGAAGGACAGAGCCAGTCCGCCCAGGCAGGGAGAGCTGCTTACAGCTCATGTGTTAGCACTTAACATAGGGTTGGAGTTTTCTTATAATCAGGTTTAATGTGTGAGAAACGCCAGTTGCCCCTGGGTGGTTCCTGATGTTCCTTTCTGTAGGGAGTAGGTTCGTTTCAAACAGTGAAGGGGGGATCGGCGCCCCAGGGCCCCCACTCCCTCCTTGTCTGTCTCTGCAGAGCTGAAGCAGATTACCTGGCTCAGTACCACTGGGTTGCTGATGGTGGTCTTCGGAGAATGCCTGAGGAAGGCTGCCATGTTTACAGCTGGCTCCAACTTCAACCACGTGGTGCAGAGTGAAAAGTCAGACACCCACACTCTGGTGACAAGTGGGGTGTACGCTTGGTGCCGGCACCCCTCCTATGTGGGCTGGTTTTACTGGAGTATCGGCACCCAGGTAGAGTACCAAAGTTGACGCTGCTTTCCTGGGAACTTAGTTTTCTAAGTTTCTTTCTTTTTGGTATCTTGACACAGGGTTTTGCTATGTGGCCCAAGCTAAGTTTGAACTTGTAACCCTTCTATCTAGACCACTTGACTTTTTTATGTTTCTTAAATTGAAGTGTAATAGACACACTATACACCCACCGTTTCTAAGTGTGCACTTTTTTAAGTGTCCTCGTGTGTGCACAGGCTGGTTTGCTCATGTGCTCCCCGCCATGTTGCAGGCTGTGACTCTAAAAGCTGGAGACCAGATCTAGCTTTTTGATGTTTTAGAAGTAAAATCAGGACGTTGTTTTGAGTTAATTGTTTTATTTGTTTTAAACTTGAGGACAATTTATTCTTTAAAAGGAAAACCACAGGCAGGCACGTGATATCTTGCAGCTTCCAGGAGCACAGAGGTGGAGCATCTGCAGGGAGAGAGCTTTAGGACAGGAAGAAGGGAGCCCAGGATGCTAGTCAGGGGGTAAAGCACAGACAGTGGCCAGCAGTGGGAAGAGACAGCCGTACTGCCTTCTGAAAGGCATCTTCTAGGACTGCCTGTTTCTGAGTGTGGGACCTCTGGTGGCAGAGGTACAGTTCTGCCCTGCATTGGGCCCCTTTCTGCCGCTCTGACTCGGGTCTGAAACACCTTGGTCGAGGGAAGGTAGGCTTTAGGGAGGGAGTGTCCTCAGCCACCCTCTGGTGGCTCAGTGGGTTTTTATCAAAAAATAGGTCTAAATGAGGCCAAGGTCCTGCCAGGTTAATGAGTGCTGTGGGCTCACTGTCCCGGATGCAGACAAGCCCTTGGTTTTGACAGCTGTCTCTGGATTCTATACTTAGTCCTAGAACAGCTTGGCCAGAGTGTAACTAGAGCCTGGGTAGCTCACCTAGGGCCCAGACATCCCAGCACTGGGGCATGGGCCGTGGGGACTCTGGTGACCCTATAATCGTGTGGGAGGGGCAGGTGACGGTAGCATTTCTTTCAAAGCTTTGTGTTTCTGAGACATGTCATGATGTTTTCTTTCAGTCACAGCCCTGGGGACACACTGAGGGGAGGTGATGAGTGTGATTTGCCTTAAGTGCTTGTGTGTGCCTAAGTGCTTTAGAGAGGAAGGATTTCTCATACCTTTTTTGGATGATGGGTATTTTCTACATTGTTCCCTGGTACGTGTGCTTGCCTGGGTGTGTGTGGGTGCTTGCATGCACACGCATGCACACGTAGAAGGTAGGTCTCACTTGCAGCAGTACTTACCCCTCATACAACACACGAGCTTTCCTCTTGACTGGGACGCTGCTGGTGGACACTGGAGTCTGATGGCCTAGCTCCGTAGAAGGGTTTTGCTGATGATGAAGAAACTTGCCATCAAGGCTGCCCAGCTATGACTTTGTGCTGCCAGGTGGGCGGGGCCTGGTCACTGAGGCTTCCCTTGCCTACCCTAAAAGCCAGGACACTGGTGTGGGAATGATGCTGCCATGTCAGCTGGGTGAAGGGTTAGCCTCTCAGCATGGTGCTAGGAACTCAGTGAGCGGTGCAGGGACCTGGTAAGGAATGGGGGGGCGTGTCTGGTACCACCAGGACTGTTCCTGATGCCTGCTGTGGGTAGGACTGGGTTAGTGGTTTCCACAGCAACAAAGGAAGCTTCTAGGAGCTGGGCATGCTTTCAGCCTTGAGGGACTTTTTGGCTGGAGAACCAGGTAGGGCAAGGGTGTGTGTGTGTGTGTGTGTGTGTGTGTGTGTGTGTGTGTGTGTGTGTAAGTAAAGAGGAAACCATGTATAAAGACAGGCGGCTAGACACAGCCTTTCTGACTTGTGGACACTTTGACTTTCTGAGCAGAGTGACCTCTGAAAGGAGATGTTTTGGAAGCTCAGATAGTAGCGTAGCCTTTGGCTTACGTGGCCTTGAGGGGAGGAGGCAAGGGTCCAAGACTGGTATGTTCAGATGGGCAGAAGTCAGGGCAGACAGAGACACCAGTGTGAGTTCTTCCATCAGAGAATTCATACCTGAGTTCACACAGGGGCATGTGTTACCTATGATTGAAACCCAAGCGCTCCTTCCCTGTAAAGGTGGTCTCACTTACTAAGGAGAATCACAGAGACAGGCACAAAAGGGTGCAGCCGTGAGCATGGCTCCCAGGGGCGAGAATGCCGTCACACACAGTACTCAGAGTCTTCAGGGCTCCAGCAAGAAGTCCTGTGGGGAGAAGATGCTCAGGCATTGGGCTGCTCTGACCGTGGGTATCCATGATTCCTCTGCCAGGTGATGCTGTGTAATCCCATCTGTGGTGTGGTCTATGCCCTGACGGTGTGGCGCTTCTTCCGTGATCGCACAGAAGAGGAGGAGATCTCGCTGATTCACTTCTTTGGGGAAGAATACTTGGATTATAAGAAGAGGGTGCCCACAGGCCTGCCTTTCATAAAGGGGGTCAAGGTGGAGCTATGACGGGCGAGGCCCTGTGGGACCAAGGACCCTCTGGCCTTGCGCAGCCGAGGACAAAACTGTTTCAAGTTGGGCACTACAGAGTGAGTTTTCTTAATTGTTTTATATGTAGCTAATTACTCCTCAGAACGTCACCCAGGACCTAATGTTGAGAAGACCTTAGGTCCAAAGGAGCCTCGGCAGCCGTCTCCTGCACAGGCAGAGCAAGGAGGGTGTCAGCACCTCTTCCTCCGTGCAGGATGATGACCCAAGCCACAGTCTTCTGCCCCTCAGGTCAGGGTGTGTGTGCACGGTGACCAGGCCACTCGGGAGATGGACACTGCCTTGACAGCACTCAGCCCGCTGGAGGAGTGGTCAGAGTGCCGGATGTCAGCATTCGAAATGCATAAAACCCTTCCTTTCCCCCCAGCCCAGCACAGCTCTAACCTCTGTCTAACCGCCCGTGAGTGCATGAGCACCTGCATTGACTCGAAAGACCTCTGCCCTCAGCTCACCGTACATTTAATCATATTTACACACCAATTTTATAAAAATAGCAGTGTAGATTCCAAGGGACACTCAGCCTCCATGCCTTGGAGTTTCTAAGTCCGGCTTTTACACGGCAGCAGGCAGCACAGACCCTCTGCAGCTTCTGAGTAGCCATTGAACCTGGGCTGAGGATGTGGGCCCCAGGGCTCTCCCAGGGTCCTGGCCTTGGCTCGTCTGTTCCCCTAGGAAGTAATGTCCGTGCTAACGCCTCCGAGAAGGCTGCCGGCCCGCCGTGTGTGAGGTTGTTCTCATTTATCATAGCTTGATTTTTTTATTTTTATTTTTATTTTTTTATTTCTGAGTTGCAATGAGTCTGTCAAATTAGTTTCCTGTGTTTTTTCAAAGTAAGTCACCCTACTGCTGCAGCAAGTTTTCCCAGAAGGTTTGGGCGTAGTTCACACACCTGGAACTTGAGGCAGTTTAACCCTCAACAGTCCACAGTAGAGAGGCCTAGTTGAGTTTTGTTAGCATCTTGGATCTGCTGGCCTGGAAGAACATTGGCTTTCTCTGTGTTTAGCACAAAAGCTTTCAGAGGTGCGGCCCTTGATTAATCCTGGACGGGACAAGAGCCTGGTCCTGGTGTGAGGTCCTTCCAGATTTGGTTTTCTTTGTTGTCCTCAGAGCATCTGCCTTGAGGTGTAGAAGAGTCTTAAAGTCTGCAGGACTGAACGGATTGGTGTACCTCCCCTTCCCCGCCAGTTCCAGCAGAATCCAGATCAGCCTGCATAGCGCTCTCTGCAGCAGCCAGGCCCTCTCAGACTTGAGAAAAACCTTTTCCTTCTCCCCTGTACCACTGAGCAGACATTGCTGGGTTGAAAATAATGAATCTTAGTATTCCTGGCCTTCAGCCATCTGGTAGTCCTTAAGTACAGTTCTGTCTTCCCAGGACTCGGAAGACTCCTTCCTTCACAAGCACACCAGTGCACAGAAGCACACTTGGTACATCAGGTCAGGCAAGCCCAGGCCCCAACAGTGGCCATGGTGTTGCTAAGCACGCTGGCAGCTTGCTGTACGTAGGCCAGGTCTCCACCAGGACACCAAAGTGGGGTTGGTAATGAATGCCAAGCTGGAATTGAGCAGGACACAAGTCCACATGGGTGCTGACCTGGGGCTTGATGTTGGCAGTGGGAGCACTGGCATCTTCAGGAACAACGTGACAGTCCTGCCCCCGTGGGGGACGTTGACTTTGACGCTCACAGTGTACTGGATGGCCGGTTAAAGCAGGACTGCTGTTCTGTGCCACAGTGAACTGCTGCTGCTGGGCTCTTGGCAGCGCTAATGGGCACGTGTGGCTGGGCTTGCAGGTCTGTTCTGTGAGTCCTCAGAGGCCCATTGGAAGGAAGCTGGGGTGGAGGTGTGCTCTGGCAAGAAGGTGGGCAAGGTTAATATGGGTGAGTGTTCAATATTGAGATGCTGTAAGACCTTGTCAGACCGGGAAGAGTGGTCAAGTGGGCGGTTAGTACTGTGTTGTAGGATGCAGCCAGAGTTGACAGAACCTCAGGAGCTGGGTAAATGGGTAATTCTAGTTTATTCTTGACATAGTAGACAGGCATTCCATCAGCTGGGAGGTGGCCCCAGCATCGGTTCCTCCACCAAAACTTCTGAGAATTCAGAACCCTCAGTGCCCTAGTCAGTGTAGTAAGCAGGGAAGCCGTCAGGAGGGTCTCAAGCCAGCCCAGCTGCAAGTGTTCCCTGGGCCAGCCTGCAGACATGGATGCTGCAGCCAGAACTCTGAGACCACCTCCCAGCTCTGCAGTGGTGCTGACTGCTGTTGAGGTGGGGATGTGGCCAGAGCACTGTTCATTTCCACACCCTCCTGGGCTGGGGCCTCCCATCAGAGTGGGGTCACGACTGCCTACCTCACAGGGGTGTTGTGGGAAGGTGAGCTGGACAACAATGAAATCTTAGAAGGAGAACCAGGTGTGTCTATGTGAAAAAGCAGTGTGTGCTAATGTGTGTCCAAAAAACGTTCTGCCAGCTTGGAAGTAATTTATTTTAGATTTTATGGCTTAATTATTTTTTTGTTCTATATACCAAAGAGGCTTACGGGTTTGCCAGTTACCATGTGAGGCCAGTTGGCTCAGGGGCTGCCAGCCATCAGGACCTGAGGCTTAAGAGCGCTGTGGTAGCCATGGCTGTTGTCCACACCAAGCTGCCCGGGAATAACCATGGTCATATGAGTGGAGACAGACCACACTTCCTATAGCCTACCCCACTCACTAGGCTGAAAGCGAGAGGGAATGGATTTTTGGCAGTCGTACCCAGCTCTTTCTCAGTGCATCTAAGCTGGGCTGGCTCCAGCCTCCTGTTCCCCTTGAGGGCCATGAAGTTGTCTTTTTGATGGATGGAGAGTAGCTAATGACAGCCCTTGGCATTGTGGGTGGTAAGGCTGAATGTTGGCATTTGATGTCACCCTCCACCTGCCAGAAGCCAGGAAGTTCAGCCTTAAGACAGCCCCACAGAGAGGGAACCCAGGCCCTGGGATCTCTTGGTGAGATACGAGATTGCACCCTAGGAAAGGTGAGGTGGTGTTCTTTAAAGAGCATCCCAAGGGTGTGGCCAGTGGAAGACCGGGCCACCCTTCTGACACTCCCAGGATGCCAGTTGGCCAGCCACAAGGGACTATGAGCCTCTTCTGGGCAGGATTTGCTAGGTGATTGGTCTCTGCTGCTGTGGGCTGGAGGTTATCCTAACTTAGGAATGCAGCCGTGACAGGTGGCAGCAGAATCCAGTTGATGAGGCATTTCAGGTGTTATAAGGGCTGCTGTGTCCTAGGGTTTCCACAAAGGAAGGCGTTGTTAGGAGATTGATTTGTCTACGTGCAGGCTTCAGAGTAGAGGATTTTGTGTGGAAACTGGGCACCTTACAGAAAAACAGCTACTTGGCAGTCATGGGGCAGGAAGCATTTAGAGGCCCTGTGGCAGCTAAAAGCTGGTGTGGCAGTTTGTGATGGCCTCCAAGCAGGGCAGGAAGTTTAACAGCGGTGTCCTTGGTGGGAACTGCTGCTTGGACCTAGGGTATAGCCTTATCAGTTCTTCCCACTTATTGCTAGCTTGGCCACTCAGGGCAAATCCCTGAGGGCTCAGCCAAAGCTCTTGGGCTGCCTCCTCCAAACACGAAGCGAGGCCTCCTCCTCCTCCTCCTTCTCCTCCTCCTCCTCCTCTGCATTCTCCCCTGCCTTAGGTATCTCTGCTTCACAGTAGCGGCAAGGTAGAGCCCTCAGCCTCCCCATGGGCGGGCGGTGGCTGCATGGCTGTGAAGCTTGTCCCTCGCTCGTCCTGAACTCGGCAGGCCTCCGTCCTGAGTGGAAGCAGGCCTCCGTCCTGAGTGGAAGCAGGCCTCCGTCCTGAGTGGAGGCAGCTTGTCTGACCCATTGCAAGGAAGGAGAACTATAGAGTAATCACTGTACTCTTCTTTTTACATACAGAAATGTTTATTTAAATATATTAAATGGGATTTTCTTTCACAGATACTGAATATTCTTTCTAATTCTTAAATAAAACTGTACTTGGTTTCACTATGAACAAGTGTGACTGTGTAGACCGTAGAACTATACCCGATAATCGTGTCTAGAGAGTTGGGCACCACCAGCATCAAATCATCTGTATTTTGTCTATTGGCTGTCTTCTGAGCCCAGTGGTTCTCAACCTTCCCAGTGCTGTGACTTTCTAGTACACTTCTCATGTTGCAGTGACCCCCAACCATGAAAGTGTTTCAATGCTACCTCATAACTGTAATTTTGTTACTGTTATGAATAGTAATGTAAACACCCGACATGCAGGATAGCTGATACAGGACTCCACAGGGGTTGCGACCCCCCCCCCCCAGGTGAGAACCACTGCTTTAGCACTGTGGGTACCTGAGAGCTGTTCAGGAAATCACACGGTAATTGTGTGATGATGGAAAACTGGCGTTGGCTGTGTAGGTGAGTCAGGCTGAGTGCTGTCTTAAGACATGAATCGGGGGCATCGTTTACCCTCCCAGAACAGACTGTGGGTCATGAAGCTTCACAAAGTTTTTAAGATTTATTTGTGTATGTATTTTACCTGCATGTATGTCTGTGTGCTATATACATGGTACCCATGGGGCCCAGAAGAGGGCGTCGGGTCCCCTGGACTGGAGTTCGAGGTGGTTGTGAGCACCATGTGGGTTATGGGGTCCGAACCCCAGGTCCTCTGAAAGAGCAGCAGTGCTCCTAACCTCTGAGTCAACGCTCGCAGCCTGTGTGCCAGTCTTGAGAGAGCTGGCTGCCCAGACCCAGTGACTAAGCTGATCTCTCTGCGTGAAGTCACCCTCATTGGGATTTTGCATGCCTCCTTTATTGCATATGTGCGCAGGAGTCAGTTCTTCTGCCATGTCCGTCCAGGTTGTCAGGCTTGGTAGCAGGCCCCTTTAGGCCCTGAGCCAGCTCTCCACTGCTCATCTCCTGCTTCCAACTTGGGCCTGAGGTGGTCTTGGTTCTTTAGTGAAGGCCCTTCAGGGAGACTGCTCAGGGGCCAGCTGCCTCCACTGGGTTCAGAAGCCTTGTCTCTCTTCTCGATGGTGCATCCCGCGTCAGTCCTAAAGAACAGTCTGATGTGAGCTGGGTGACCCCACCCCTGTCACCTCACTGTGTCCAGCTTTTTTTTTTGTTTGTTTGTTTTGTTTTGTTTTTGAGACAGGGTGTCTCTGTGTAGTTCTGGCTATCCTGGAACTCACTCTGTAGACCAGGCTGGCCTCGAACTCAGAAATCCGCCTGCCTCTGCTTCCCAAGTGCTGGGATTAAAGCACTTGGGAGGCACGTGCGCCACCACTGCCCGACGTGTCTAGCTTTCATAATGGACATCCACAGAGATGATACAGTGCCTGCCTCTCGAGCCTGCCATCTGCAGTGAGTCACCCCAGGTCATGGCTGTTGGCAGCTCAAACACCAGGGCATCTAAACATTTCTGCGGCTCAGACTGGTGGGGCCCATGGCCTGGGGCCTCCCTACAGCACATCAACTTTGTGCAGAAGCGGGAGACCCTCCTGTTCTGCCTTCAACACTACTTCAGACAGCCCTGAGTACAAGGCCTCTGCAGTCCTCACAGTGACTAACGCCTGCCTGTTTGTGCTTCATTGTTTTGGTTTGGAGTGTTCGTATTGCAGCGTGGCCCCAATAGCCTAAATTCTCCAAGTAGCCCAGGCTAGTTTTAAGCCCTTGCAGTATTCCATCTCTCTAGTATAGTGGTTAAACGTGTGTGTGTGTTTGTGTGTTACACATTACATACGTGTGCATGTGGAACCAGAGGACAACCCAGGGTACTGTTCCTCAGGCCCCAGCCACACTGGGGGTCAGGGGAAGACAGTCTCACTGGCCTAGAGTTTTCCAGGTAGGCAGGCTCTGATGGTGGCCAGGAAGCCCAAGGGTTCCTCCTGTCTCCAGTGCTGAAATGACACTCAGCCGTTTGGTTTGGTTTGTTCTGTTTTTAGGCAAGGACTCACTATGTACCCCTGGCTGTTCCAGGGGGTTGGGTGTGGGAGATATATGTATGTGTTAGGAGCCGCGTCCGCCATCGGAAGATGGCGCCAGTTTCCTGCTTCCTGGTTCTTCTGCAAAGAGCTTTAGCAGAACACCAGGATAGCCTATCAGAAGCAGAAAAGGAAGAGAGCGCTAAGAATGGAACGAAGAGAAAGGAAAAGAAAAAAGAAGAAATTAAAAAAGAAGTAGCTACAAAAGTGGAACAGAAAGGGCCTAAGAAAAAGTTGTACCCAGTGTTAACTGAGTTTCGAAATCTAAGAATTAACGACTCCGCCTCTGAGGAGACGTCCTCGGGGGACGAAGAAGATACAGAGGATACCGACACCTCATCCTCTGATAGTGTGTTAGATCTTGAGGAACAGGCAGAGTTAGATAGAGAAGCAGCTCGTTATGAGTCTGAAAGATACGGGCTGGATTCGCCTTATGCACCGGGGTATGCCCCATCTGCCCCACCATTGGAGGAAGTAGTTAGAGTTAAAAAGAAAAAACCAAAAGAGAGACAGGAAAGACTGCCGTCCAATTCTCTTATTACAGCTAAGGAGAGAAAAAAGATAAGAGTAGCCTTTCCTGTATGGGAAGATGCTAACCAAACTAGGCAACATTCACAGCTAGATTTAAAACAATTAAAAGCGCTAGCCGAATCAGTACAGACTTATGGAATCAATGCCTCTTTTACTCAGGCATTAATAGAAAGACTTGTGGTCAGTGCCATGACACCAGATGACTGGTATAATACTGTTAAGGCTTGCCTGACTATGGGACAGTATCTAGATTGGAAATCTATTTTTCAAGAACTCTGTGCTTCACAGGCAAGACAAAATTTAGCTCAGGGGCATCCACAATGGAACTTTGATATGCTTACAGGACAGGGACAATGGGCCATCAATCAAACGGCCTACCCTGTAGAAGTATATGAGCAAATTAATAAGGCAGCTGTAAAAGCATGGAAAAGCCTACCTAACAAAGGACAGGTTTCAGGAAACTTGACAAAAATTATCCAAGGGAACACTGAGCCATTCTCAGACTATGTGGCTAGGATGATGGAGGCGGCAGGAAGGATTTTTGGAGATCCTGAGACAGCCATGCCTCTCATAGAACAACTAATTTTTGAACAGTGTTCTAGAGAGTGCAGAAATGCTATTACACCTTGGAAAGGAAAAGGACTAAATGCATGGATGAAGGCTTGTAGAGAAATAGGAGGACCTCTATCTAATGCTGGATTGGCAGCTGCTGTTTTAGCGGCTCAGAGGACCTCTAATGTTAAATGTTTCAGGTGTGGAAAGCTGGGACACATACAAAGACAATGTAGAGCACCTGGCACTACTAATAACAATCGTCCAAAGGTGCCTGGAATGTGTCCTAGGTGTAATAAAGGAAAACATTGGGCAAATGAGTGTAGATCAGTTAAAGACGACAGAGGACGTGTAATTTCCCCTCTGCCAAAAAACGGGCAACGGGGCCCACGCCCTCAGGGCCCACAAATGTATGGGGCGATAGAGAACCTACAGAACAACCCTCAACAACATCAAAGGATAAGACAATCAGGAGAGCCACGTCAGGCTCGGCAGGACTGGATCTCTGTGCTACCACCAGAGCAGTACTAACACCTACCATGGGGTGTCAGCCTATACCTTCTGATTTTTCAGGACCCTTACCTGAGAATACAGTAGGACTAGTGCTAGGAAGATCGTCTACGACTCTGAGAGGATTAACTGTTCACCCCGGAGTCATAGATCAAGATTATGAGGGACAAATAAAAATCATGTGCTCATCACCAAGGGGAATTAGCTCTATAGCTCCTGGTGATAGAATTGCACAGCTATTGGTCCTCCCTAGTTTACATTCATTCTTTCCTAGTAAAGGTTTAACTAGGGGCATGAAGGGATTTGGCTCCTCTGGAGGACAGAATGTATTTATTTCATTAGATTTAGATAAACGCCCCACCTTAGAGTTGAAAATTCAAGGAAGGCTTTTCACAGGCCTCCTAGACACAGGAGCAGATACTACCATTATCTCTACCAATTGGTGGCCAAAAAACTGGCCTGTTAATAGCTCTTCACAAACCTTACAAGGTCTTGGATATGAGTCTGCTCCTGATGTTAGTGCAAGAGTATTGCATTGGGAAGATTCTGAAGGCAGACGAGGGACAGTTGTTCCTTATGTCTTGCCACTTCCAGTTAATTTATGGGGAAGAGATATCCTTAAACAATTGGAATTTAGGCTCACTAATGATTATTCTACACAGAGTCAAAAAATGATGAAAGAAATGGGGTGTGTCCCTGGAAAAGGATTGGGGAAGGCCTTACAAGGCAGGATCAGCCCTGTTTCTATTACAGAAAAACAAGACAGGAAAGGGCTGGGTTTTTCCTAGGGGCCATTGAGGATGCATTGCCTATACCTTGGTTGTCAGAGGAACCTGTATGGGTTCCTCAATGGCCGTTAACCTCTGAAAAACTAGCAGCTGCAAAAGCTCTAGTTAAAGAGCAACTAAAACTAGGACATCTGGAGAGTTCTCAGTCACCATGGAATACACCTATATTTGTGATTAAGAAAAAATCAGGTAAATGGAGGTTATTACATGATCTTAGAGCTATTAATAATCAGATGCAATTATTAGGATCAATTCAAAAGGGTCTGCCACTGCTGACAGCCTTGCCTAGACATTGGGAGATTATAATAGTAGATATTAAAGATTGTTTTTTCTCTATACCTTTACATCCCAAGGACAAAATTAGGTTTGCTTTCACTCTCCCAAGTATTAATCATGAGGAACCAGACCACCGATATCAATGGAGGGTCCTGCCACAAGGCATGGCCAATAGTCCCACTATGTGTCAAATATATGTCTCTTCTGCTATTGAATCAGTTAGAAAACAGTTTCCTAAGGTTAGAATTTGTCATTTTATGGATGATATACTCTTGTGTACTAATAACAAAGAAGTTTTACACCAAGCGTTCTCTCTGTTAGTTTCTACCTTAAAACAGAAAGGACTATCTATAGCGCCTGAAAAGGTTCAGGAAGGAGAGATAGGAAATTTCTTGGGAGCGATAATTACTCCTGAGTATATTAAACCACAGAAGGTTACTATTAGAAGAGATAAATTAAAAACGTTAAATGATTTTCAAAAGTTACTAGGGGATATCAATTGGATTCGTCCCTATTCGAAATTAACTACAACTGAACTTCAACCCTTATTTAAAATACTTGAGGGAGATTCTAACATTACTTCATTGAGAACTTTGACCCCTGAATCGTCTAAAGTATTGGATAAAATAGAGATGGCCATACAACATGCTCAACTAGATAGACTTAACCCCGAATTATCTTTCCAGTTATGTATTCTTCCCTCTCCTCAACAACCAACTGCAGTACTGTGGCAAGAGGGACCCTTGCTATGGATTCACCCACATAGCTCTCCTGGAAAGACTTTAGGCTATTATCCTACCTTAGTTGCAGAATTGGCTTTAAAGGGACTTCAACTGTCCGTGATGCATTTTGGACAATATCCTAATACAATTGTATGTCCTTATACTATGTATCAAATTCAAGTTTTATGTGCATCTCAAGATGCTTGGGCAATTTTAAAATGCTCATTCCCTGGAAATATTGATAATCATTATCCTAAACATCCCTTGTTACAATTTACTCTTTCTAACTCATTTATATTTCCCAAAGTTACTAAGACACATCCTATTCATCAAGCATTGGATATTTATACCGATGGTTCTAAGACAGGCATTGGTTGTTATGTGGTTAATAATGTCCCTACTCGAATTCAGTTTGATTATACATCTCCCCAATTAGTAGAATGTGCTATTGTAGCGATAGTGTTGCAAAGATTTTCAGAGCCTATAAACATAATTTCAGATTCGCATTATGTTGTAGGAGCTGTTAAACAATTAGAAGTGGCTGATTTTATCCACCCTAAAAGCATGGTTGCTGAGATATTTAAAGATATTCAACACCATATTCGCAATAGGTGTCACCCATTTTTTATTCAACACATGAGAGCACATTCATTGCTTCCTGGGCCTATGTCTCAGGCTAATGCTATTGCTGATAAAGCCACTAAAAACCTATATTGGGTAAGCTCGCCATTAGAAGGTGCAGTTGAATTCCATAAACTCTATCATGTACCAGCTAATACCCTAAGATTAAAGTTTCATTTAACTCGTGCAGAAGCGCGAGATATTGTTCTGAAATGTACCTCCTGTGCAGAATTCAGAACCTCTCCATCTATAGGGGTCAATCCCAGAGGTCTGCAACCTCTTCATATCTGGCAAATGGATGTTACACATTGCAATGCCTTTGGAAAACAAAAATTTATTCATGTATCTGTGGATACATGCTCTGGCATCATTCATGCCACCCCCCTTGCGGGAGAAAAAGTGTCACATGTTATTACTCACTGTCTTGAAGCCTGGGCTGCTTGGGGCAAGCCCCTTCAGCTGAAGACTGATAATGCACCAGCTTATACATCTAAAACTTTTCAACAGTTTTGTCTGAGGCTTGGTGTCCGTCATATAACTGGCTTGCCATATAATCCTCAGGCACAAGGGATTGTGGAACGTGCCAATGGCACGTTGAAAACTTATTTACAAAAACAAAAGGGAGGAATAGGCCCCAACATGGGACCTAAGACATCTATCTCCCTAGCCCTATTTACCTTAAATTTTTTAAATCTGGATTCTGATGGACAATCTGCTGCTGACAGACATGTGGCTCCAAGTCCTCAAAAAGAATATGTTAAATGGAAAGATATCTTAACTAACCAATGGAAGGGCCCGGATCCAGTTTTAGTGAGATCCCGGGGAGCGATCTGTGTTTTCCCACAGGATCAAGAAAATCCAATCTGGATACCAAGCAGACTGACCAGAACTGTGAAAGAGGACTCACCAACCCCTGAAGAAAATGCTAAAGATCCTGCTGATGATCTGCCTGCTTGAGAGAGCGATAAGTATACCATTGTGGGCTGTGGTAAGATCATGGCCAGTTCCCATCCCAGTACATTCCCACTCTAAAGTACTGCCAATGTTTACATCATCAAGCTGTCAGCTGGAGGCACCATGTGCCATACCTTTAAACAAAGAGATTGTCAAGTATAATGCATCAAAATTTAGATTAAATGATACTTTGTGTTTCACCATAACAAACAGGGCAGAGACCCCATGCATTGTACTTCGCAATGCTACATTGGGACACTGGATTGATCCACTTGGAGATTCTCAAATAGGCACTGGTGTCCTGCTCGAGGTACTCAATAACATAGTGGCAGGACAATCTGAGGCCAGTGGAGATACATCTAATAAAAAACAGTCCCCTGTGAATATCACTACATTATTGCTAAAAAGTAAGGTAACCATACTTGAACGATCATATTGGCAAACCAATAATGCCACTAATGTCAGAGTGTGGCCATGGTGCCCTCCAGATCAGTCATTTCCACCAGTGTTTACGCACTGCCAATCTAAAAGGATGCCTAAGGTAGAAGTATCTCGAGGCTTCACCTTATCGCCACCTCTAAAAAGGATGGCTATGACAGGAAATAAAACAGGGAAGGTAAACGAATGGCCATTTTATCAATGGGTGTTGACAAATTTAGCGGGGGCTGCTACCAGTTTATCAGCCTTTGCAACTCTAGGTGAGTCACAACATGACATTTGGAATGTATCAGCAACCAGAACTGATACTACACCAGTGATATTGAATGATATTAAATATAATAACTTGTTGGCAAATTATTCAGCCAAAAGGGCAGCAGTTTGTGTTTCGGCTCCCTTCTTTTTTATTTTAGCAGAATTTAAAAATAAAAGCAGCATATTAGATTGTGCGAATGTCACCTGCCATTTGACAGAATGCTGGAATGGGTCCGCATCTTTAGCACTGCTGGTGCGGGTTCCGACCTTTGTCCCTATACCGGTGGATGCCGATCCCGATAAATTTCCAATAATCTCTTTAATTAGAGAAAAGAGAGATTTTGGCATCACGGCGGCCATTGTGACGGCCGTTGCAATGTCGGCTGCTGCAGCGGTGACTGCGGGTATTGCCCTAGCCAATCAAGTTCAAGCAGCAGAAACAATAAATAATATAGTGAATGCCTCGGCAGATGCTATGGTAAAACAGCATAAAATGAATAGCCATTTGATTTCTGGAATACTGCTTGCTAATCAGCGAATAGATCTATTACAAAGCAAAATGGAAGAAATTGCTGATATTCTTCAAGTAAGCTGTGTAAGTCATACTAAACACATGTGTATCACACCCTTGAAATATAACAATGAGTCTTTTACAGAAAGTACTAAATTATCTAATTTTTTACAAGGAAATTGGTCACAACAGGCTGAGGAGCTACAAGAAGAACTCCTGCTCACGATTGCTGTTTTGAATGGGACCAGAATAAACCCGATTGATGTTGAAGACTTCACTTCCTGGCTCACGTCCGCCTTCTCCCTTTTTAAGGAGTGGGTGGGGGTAGGAATGTTTGGCTGTATGATCTTTGGGGGAATGCTGATCACACTCTGGTTGCTCTGCAAATTTAAAAAACAACATCGTAGAGATAAAGTACTTATCACTCAAGCACTGCTTGCCTTAGAGCAGGGAACATCCCCTCAAGCTTGGTTGAATATGCTTAAACAATGAGACACTATCATTCAATGGGATACCCTGAGGGCTCGTGTTCCCATTGCACCAGGAATCCTGAGTGGTAGTCCTCCACACTTCCCAGGGCTCGGGTTCCCATTGCACGGGAGATAAGTGTGGAGGGTCTCACAACTGTTTAACTGCCTTGAACGCCTTACTGCTAGAACAGTGGGCTTGATCGGCGAAATAACAGTTGGAAAATTGTTGCAGCAATTTAATAAAAAAGGGGCAGATGTTAGGAGCCGCGTCCGCCATCAGAAGATGGCGCCAGTTTCCTGCTTCCTGGTTCTTCTTGCGAGCCTTGCTTGAATGTGCGCCTGCGCAAGGCGTGAAAATCAGTATGCTAATTTGGCGACATCATAAGAGCCAATGAGTGTGCGGCACATCTCCTAAAGCGCTATATAAGCCACTAGCTTTTGGGGCTTGGGGTCCCTCGCCTCACTACCATCTAAGAGAGCTGTAACACTAAAAGAGCTGTAATAAAAATGCTGCCAGAAGAATCCTGAAGCGTGGCGTTCTCCTTTTCGGCGAGGCGGCACCCCGCATGTATGTGTATATATTTATACATATATAAATATGTATATGTTTACATTTCCTGCCCTCAAACTCACAAGGATCCTCCTGCCTCTGCCTTCTTAGTTCTATGACTAAAGGTGTGCACCACCATTGCCTGGAGTGACACTCAGCAATTTTCAATGTGGTCGTTGAGGGTCAAGCGTTTATACCTGAGCCATCTCCCCAGCCCGTTTGTTTTACAACCTATTTCTTTTATCTCTTTTGTACATTCGCAGAACATGGCTCTAGCTGTTGAGCCTCTTCCCTAATTCTCACAGTGTCCTGGGAGCAGCCAGCTGACGCTGCAGGTGAACCTGGGTGTCTGATGGTTTCCAGGAGCTGTGCTGGCAAACCATCACAGGGTTCAGCACGCAAACCTTGTTTGTCCCAAAGTTTGCCTCTCGCCAGATCACTCACTCCAGCTCAGGCTGGAAACAACCTGCCTTACCTGGCTGGGATCTCACCATTCCTGCCCTCGTCATACATGTTCTGCCGGTGCTCCATGTGCTCATCTGCAGGCACCTGGAACCTGAGAGAGAGAGGCCGTCTAGACTGCGTAAGAGCAGCGAAGTCCCAGCTGGTGGCTTCAACTTCACACTGCACCGGACCAAGAAGCAGCAGGTCACCCAGGGCACACTAATGCTTCTCCCTTGGTCTGGGAACATTTGCCAAGATCCAGAGGCTTGTTGGAGCCGCTGGTCAGGCCTGGCCCTCACAGGCTATCTGGTGGTAGGGAGAGACACCTCAGGACAAAGGAAACAGTGGGCCAGGTAATAAGGAGTGACAACGTCCCAGGCCTGCTTTAGCTGGCAATATGGCGAGTCTTTTGTTGACATCAGTGATGAGGCCCATGAGACAGCCTGGAACACAAAGCTTTCAAGCCGAGGTCCAGACATGGGAGCCAGTGCAGCTGCTCCATGGGGAGCCGAAAGGCCACTGTGGCCTGACAGAGGTGGGCAGAGGGGCCCCAGAGAGCTGCCATGCCCTGTTGCGATAGAGATTGTAGGTTCAAAATGTTGTGACTATGGGGCACCTTGAAGGGCACAGGAGGGTTGGCTTGTCACAGCAAGGGACAAAGAGAATGGGCTGGAATGGAGAGTTCAGTCTGGGTTTTGGTATGGGTTAAAAATGGGAACAGGCAGCTGGGTGTCATGGCTCACGCCTTTTATCCTAACACTTGAGAGGCAGAGGTGGTGGATCTCTGAGTTCGAGGCCAGCCTGGTTTATAGAGTGAATTCCAGGACAGCTGAGGCTACACAGAAAAACCCTGTCTTGAAAAACTAAGAGAAAAAAAAAGTGAGAAAAGGAATCAGGCTTTGACCACACATGATGCCATTGAGGAGTTGGATGTGGGGGGGGGGATGTCCAGACTTCTGTTGGCCACTGCTGAGCTGAAGAGCCTTGGACACCCTCACAGAGACACCAAGGAGGACATAGCTGGAGGTGAGTCTGGGGCACAGGAATGCTAGGGTGCACTAGGGAGTATCTGCATCACTTTTTGGTGCTTTTAAACCAGAGCCCCGGGACCGGGTATGACAACCCAGCATAGTGCGCATGCTTGGGTCACCCAACATCAGGTTTAGTCCATAGTGTGAGCATGCACATAGGAGAGGAGGGGGACAGGGTCATGAGTGGGGTCACCTCGGAAGAGAGAGGAAGGTGAGAAATGCCTGGGTTGAGCCTGGGAGAAACCACCATTCAGGCAGTGGGCTGAGGAGCGTAGGGCCAGGAACCAGGAGATGGCTAGCCACAGGGAAGCACAGCAGAGAATGCAGAGAGAGAGAGAGAGCGAGAGCAAGAGAGAAGCACCCAGCCCCACACAGAGGCCTCTAGGAAAGGACCAAAATCTGCAGGTCTTGAAGTGTCCCTCTGGTGCACCCTGCAGGCCTAGAGCTGTGTGGATGAGCCAGAGTCACCTGCAACACTTAAAACCAGCACCTGAACAAGGAGTAATTCAGAGAAAGTGGGCCTTAGCCACAGCTTCCTGAAGAAGAAATCAAAGCTTTCTACTCAGTGGCAAGAGAGTGTCCCCAGGAAACAGCACTAAGAACAGAGTACCAAAGGGAACTTGAAAGTCAGAGGGGTGCTCCCAAGCTGGAGGACCTCAGTTTGATTCCCAGAACCCACAGGAATGACTCCTGCTGATTGTCGATCATTCCTTTACACGAGCTCTTTAGCACATGTGTGTGCCTACAGATACATGCACACAACCTACAGATACATGCACACAAAATATCATTATTATTATTTTGGAGATAGAGTCTCACTATTTAATCCTGGCTGGCTTGAAATTTGTCATGTAGACCAGGTTGGCCTCAAACTCACAGAGATCTGCTTGCCTCTGCCTCCTGGATTCTGGCACTAAAGGTGCACAAACACCAGGAACAGCAGAAAAGGGAAAGAAGAGCCATGAAATGAGCAAGAAGACAGAAGCAAGTTCAGGAAATACACAAAACCTACAGGGTGAAAAGGTGACAGGGAAGGCCAGTGTCCCATACAAAGGAGAGACGGTCAAGTTGGCACCAAACCCCAAAGCAAAAGACCTGGACTTCAGACTGAGAGGAAACAGTGGCTAAAATCACCTCACCCTGTGAGATTTCAAGACACAAGTTAGACGGGTCTGTGGGCTTCGGAGAAGAGTGAGGTCACAGTACATGGTTAGGAATCGGAAGAGCTCAGCCAGCTCATAACACAGCACTTCCTGGACCTGGCCTGCTCAGTTAAGCTCTTCGGGAGTTTTTTTTTCCTTTGTTTGAGAAATCTGGCTGTGTGAGCGAGGCTGCCTCAGCCTATAGGGTGCACTGCCACTTCTTAGGCAGACCTTTGCAGATTCTAATACTGGGTTTGCCAGAACCTGCCAGCCTGGGCTGCCGGCTTCCCCACTGGCATCTTTCCCATATATTCTCACCTGGGCTCCAGTCGCTCCTTCACCCGGGCAATGGAGCGGATGTAGGGCGTGATCTGCTTGGTGATGGTAGTAAGGTAAGCATTCTCCTGCTTCAGCTGGAGAAGGTCATGGAGCTGGGCTGTAAGGTCCAGGCCAGAGTGTTGGATGTAAGCTGGTGTTAGATTCTTGTTCCCAAGCCTGGCACCACCTAGAGACGCTAACTTAAAGTGACATCTGTGACCCAAAGGAACAGCGTGTGGTGTGGACATTCCACTGGCTGGATCCTAACCCCAGATGCAGATGTGAGGCGAAAACACTGGGAAAGAGCAAGGGTGTGCGTGTGTGCATGTGTGTGTGTGTGTGTGTGCTGGCTGGCCCCTCCCCTGCTTCCATGGGGATTAACACTGAGCACCACTGCCAGGGACCTTCATAAATCTCCTGCTGGGTAGCTACTCGCTGGTAGGAGTCCTCCCAAATCTGAAAGAGAAGAGCGGTGTTCTGGTTGGGGTTGGGGGAGAGACATTTCGCTGGTGGTGTTTCTGCTCTGAGAGCCACACACACACACAGACACACACACACGCCACACGCCAAGCTGGTCCGCGTATTTCTCAGGAGCAAAGCCTCCAGCCACAGAACCCCCAGCATGAGAGTCTGGCAAGGTACCATACCAGGTACTCTCCCTGCTTCCTGCCGCGTGCCTTTTGTAGCCAAGGCTAGATTGAGCTCCTGGGAGAGGTTACCTCCTGGAAGACGGCTCTCATGCCTTCTATGGAGGCATACTCGGAAGCGATCTGCGTGTCCAGCAGCAGGGACCTGTGCAGGACATCCCCCATGATCTCCGCCTTGATGAGGGAGTGGTGCTTCGTGAGGTCTCGGTGCAGTTCCTGGACCTGGTCCTTTAGGTTCTGCACCTCCACCTGCAGACCCTGTGGCAGGAGATGAGAGGGGGCGTGGATACTGCCGGGTCCTCCGGTGGGTCCTCCGGTGGGGGAGTGGCTTCCAGTCAGACAACAGGCTCTTAACGAAGAAGGGGTGGGGCCTCACAACCCCGCCGTTGCCCAGCCCCCTCACCCGAAAGGAATCCTCGTAATGGCGGCAGTGTTCTGTGAAGGGTGTGTCCTCGCCCTCGGCCAGGAGCACCTTCGTGCTAATGGAACGGTGTGGCGAGGGTTTCTGGACAGGTGACCCTGACATCTTTCCCACTGGAGAGGGACAGCTGGGTGTCTTCAGCACCTTGGGGCTTGAGCCTCCTGCCAACCTGCGGAGAAAACCGGTGTGCATAGGGTCCTCTCCTCCTCCGACTCCCTTGGCTGCTCAGGGAGCCTCTGACCCCTCGACCCACCTGCAGGATGGAACTCCTGGAAGCTCGCAAGGGCCCCTGGCAAGGCCAAAGGAAAGGAAACTACGTGATTTTAGTGGTTTCTAAAAGCCACCCCCAACCCCGGGTTGGATCTGGGTACACCGAGGTGCGCTCCCTCCCATGACACATAAGATCTGAACTGACTGACAACTGGTCTCACTTGCTCTGAGCTGGAGGGCCCAGCCCTGTACATGCTGGCTTCACAACTTTAAATCCCTCGGAGGCCCAGGCTTTCAACTGTGCCGGAAACATTCCGATTCACAGTGACTCTGCACTCCCCCCATACACCCCGGAAAGTGGTCCAGAACTGAGCAGCACCCAGTCTCTCAACCGTTCCTGACCAAGCTGCTTGCCTGCCCCGGACTTCCTGTCCCAGCGTTCTCAAGGGCTAGGCCACGTCCCTCCCTCCCTCTCAGACTGTCGCCTGGCCCAGACACCAAGTGCGGAGCTGGGCGCTCTGGCGGGGAAGGGTGGTGCGGGAGCCCTTCTCAGTGATCCCGCTCGCCCGCCTGGTTGGCTCACGTGTTGGCACCGCCCGCGGTGGACACAGCCCGGCGTGGCCCCAGCAGCAGCAGCGGCTCCAGGCAACGCGCGAACTCTGCGCAGTGGTCGCTGGCGATCTGGACCGGGGATTGGGTCATGAGCGGCTCTGCTCCTAACCCTGTGTCCCCCAGCCCCGACCCCCGACGGGGCGCCCGCGCACCTTGCTGCTCTGAGCCGGTCTTAGGCGATGCGGCTGCGTAACGATGCCTTGAAGTCTCTCCATCAGCTCCTGCCACAGGGGAAGAGCTCAGGACGAACTCAGGACGAGGGGGTGTGACAAGGAGGTGGCAGCCAAGGTGGGAGAGAGAAGTGGAGTCACTGGAGCTAGTCTAGCAGACGTTTGACCTCGTTTCCCTTAGAAATTCCATCCTTCCTCTAGGAGTGGTCCAGAAACAGGCACTACCCACACCCATAGGAAGGGAGGTGGGGCTCCCGCAGACAGGCGCTGCAGTTTGGTGGAACAGAGGCTTCTTATGCTCACTTTTAAAAGGGATTCACCTCGGCCGAAAAGGGCTTGTAGTGGAAGGAAAGAGAAGCCCAGAGACACCCCCCCCCCCCGCCACCCTGCAGGCGATGTAAGACACGAAGCCTCAATGCAGGGTGGACTCTACATGAGGACAGGAGAGAGGGGATCCTGCCGGAGACACTCACATAACCCAGATCCAGAAACTCGGCTTTGCTGGCCAAGCTGAGGAATGAAGAGCAGATGACCAGGTGAACCTGCAGGGGTGAGGAGCGTGCTCAGTGTCTGGGCTGTGGGCTGTGTCCAGCCCTACACACCCTCAACCTTACCTGTAGAGTGGGCAGCAAGGATGCCAGGTGGGTCAGCTGTTCCTTGAAGGCTTTGTCCTTCTCTTCATATTGGCTGGGGGAGGGGCAGGCTAGGCTGCCGTGCTCTCCAAGGGAGGGGATGCCTGCCCCACCTGGAGGATCTTGGAATCTACAGCCCTGTCTTTTCATTAGCGTGTGTGTGTGTGTGTGTGTGTGTGTGTGTGTGTGATATGGAGGACAGAGGCCACCAGCAGGTGTCTTCCTTGATAACCTCAAATCTTGCTGTTTGAGACAGCGTCTCACTGAACTCGGTCTTACTGAACTCGGTCTCACTGAACTCGGAGATCACTCATTGGCTAGGCTGTCTGGTCAGTGAGCCCCAGGGGTCATCTCTGCTTCCCTGGGGTTGGGAGTACAGCTATGACCACTGCGTTGTTTTATTAAACTGTGTACCGGAGGTGTGACTTTGGTTCCTTGTGTTTCTGTGGCTTTTACTGATTGAGCCATTTTTCTTAGCTCGGAGTTTTGTTTTGTTTGTTTGATTGTTGAAGCAAAGTCTTGTGTGGCCCAGGCTGGTTTTGAACTAGCTGTGTAGCAGAAGCTGGCTTTGAACTCCTGATCTGCCCGCCTCTACTTTCCAAGAGCTACAATTACAGGCTTGCACCATCACCGCGGGCTTCCCCGTTTCTTCCTTTCTTCACAGGGAACACCCTGCCCACTTTTGGTGACAGACATCTGTGTGTCCTCCACCCCTCCCCAACCCCCCACCCCCGTGTGAGGTGGAATTGCCTGCCAAGGCTCAGGCTCAGAGCTGGAGGTCGAGGGTGGGGGCAGGGACTTTTCACTACTCACCTTTGCACAGTCTGCAGCAGCAGCGCTTTCCTCTCTGCCAGTCTGTCCTGGGAGAGAGAGCCCACCACTGACCTTCGGACCTGGCTCTGCCATCCCCTACCATAATGCCTTGGGGCATAGGCACAGGCAGCATGCTTAGCATAGAGCTCTGCCGAGTGACCTTCCTCCTTCCTGCATGACACTGCCTGAGAGCCTAGCTGCTTCCACGTCTAAGTGTCTCCTCTCTGGGGCAGTCTTCTAACAGCAGACTAGGCTAGCCTCTGGCATCCTCTGGAACTCTGCTGGCAACTGTGATTAATGTCTAAAAGGCACTGTGACTTAGCACCTGCCACTACACTGGAAACGCCATGAGGGTCCCCGGGAAGTTCCTGGTCCCAGCCCTCACCTGCATGCTGCCAAAGAGTGCGTGGATGGCTGCCTCCTCCTCGGCGGCACTGTGTCTCACCTCCTCCACCATGGCCTGTAGCAGCGCAATGGCCTCTTTCGTGGCTGTCTGCAGGGCCTTCACCGCCTGGGAACAGCAGGATCTCAACTCCACTCCTCCAGGTTCTCACAGCCCCCACCCCATCCTGCTCCATGGTCCCCCGCTCTCACCAGCACCGCCTGTTCCAACCGCTCGCAACCTTGCACATAAGCGGACTCCAGGTCCTCACAGTGGGCCCGGCTCTCCCTGACGGGAAGCAGCTACTAAGATCCGCTCCGTCCACGGTCCGCCCGTTCCCTGCATGCTCCCTCTACCCACCCCTGCATGTCCCGAAAGCAGCGGATGCACAGCAGCGACTTCTTGTCGGTGGAAAACATGATGTAGGGCTCCGAATGAAGCTCTGGGGGCGGGGGCGGGGCGCAGTGATGAGAGCCCGGAGACACGCCCGCCTGGTGCCCGCCCCTGGCCAAGGTGTGCCTCACTCACTACACTTCTGGATCACGTCGCGGCTGCGCTGGCCCAGGGCTACAATGTCGTGGTGCGCGAACATGCGCGCGCGGTGCGTCTCTTCGCGGCAGCGCGCGCACAGGGGCTGCCCGCAGGTGTTGCAGAAGTACGTGGTCTCTGCGTTCTGGGGACCGAGAGCTGGCTCAGACCGCCCTGTCCTTGGGCTAGAGTTCTAAAAACTCAACTGACCACAGTCACCGTGTCCTTGAATGCATCAGTCCTAGCCCAGGCAAGGGTCCGACTAAACCCAGCTCCTTCCTCCAGTCCTCAGTAGCAGAATTTACATTAGTTAAAAATTACATTTATCGCCGGGCGGTGGTGGCGCACGCCTTTAATCCCAGCACTTGGGAGGCAGAGGCAGGCGGATTTCTGAGTTCGAGAGTTCGAGGCTAGCCTGGTCTACAGAGTGAGTTCCAGGACAGCCAGGGCTACACAGAGAAACCCTGTCTCGAAAAACCAAAAAAAAAAAAAAAATTACATTTATCGATTCACTTGTGTATGTGGATGAGTGCCCAAGTGCCACACCATGCGAGTGGGTTCTGAGAATGAAGGCAGCAAGTGTCCCCGCCTACAGTGCCAACTCTCTAACCCTCCTCCCTGGGCTCCACTACACCCCAGATTAAGATGAGGATGTTGGGGGCTGGACAGATGGCTCGGCAGTTAAGAGCACTGGCTGCTCTTCCAGAGGACTTGGGTCCGAGTCAGGATGCTCACAACTGTCTGTAACACCCACCCTAGAGGATCTGAGGCCCTCTTCTGGCTTCTGAGGACGCCAAACACCCACTTGGTGCACAGACATATAGGCAGGCAAAACGCCCATACACATAAAAAAAAAAAAGTAAATAAAATTTTAAAAACGAGGGCACTGGGGCTAGGGAAGTGGGTGTAAGGAGGGCAGGGGGCTTAGAAAGGCAGTTCCCAGAGACAAGAGGCAGAAACTGTAGCATAAAACCTTCGAGGAGAGCGCACAAGCGTCAGGCCCCCTTGGTACTCTTAATAATGGACATGGTGTTGTGCCCCGCCCAGGCACGGAGCATTGGCTCCACAGGAAGGCCCGCTTGATCACCTTCTTTTCCCAGCTTGGCAAACTAGGCCAAATCACAAGCCCTGTCAGGCTCCCAAGCTCTGAATACCCCTCTCCCTACAGGAACCAGCTGTGGATAGAGGCTGACGCCTCAGTGTCTGACAGCAAGGTGCATGATAGCGTGGAACCCAGGGACAGGGAGAGGAGGGGAGACCACTCATGAGACCATAGCTCCACTCACATTTCTTAGGCCATCTGGAGTGAGAACTCAGTGGGGAAGGGCGTGGATAAGCACCCTCAGGGGCATCAGGGGACATCGGGGGCAACCCCAGGGCTAAGAGTCCAGAGCTTGGGGTGTAATGAACATAGCTATGGCTGTGATCCGTTGAACCCTACTTCTTTTAAAAATGTTTATTTTCTTTTCTTTTTTTTTTTTTTATTTATCTATTTTATTTGATGTATGAGTACAGTGTAGCTGCCTTCAGACACACCAGGAGAGGGCATCGGATCTTATTACAGATGGTTGTGAGCCACCATGTGGTTGCTGGGAATTGAACTCAGGACCTCTGGAAGAGCAGTCGGTTCTCTTAACTGCTGAGCCATCTCTCCAGCCCAAAATGTTTATTTTCATTTCACGTGCCCTGGTGTTTTTTTTCCTGTATGTATGTCTGTGTAGGGGTGTAGTATCCCCTGGAACCAGAGTTATAGATGGTTGTGAGCTGTCATGTGGTTGCTGGGAATTGAACTTGGGACCTCTGGAAGAGCAGCTGGTGTTCTTAACCACTGAGCCGGCCGTCTGTCTCCTTAGCTCTCAAGGCTCATTTGTCATTTTTTTTTTAACTACCTGTGTGCAGGTACACGTGTGCCAGAGAATGTGCGTGGAGGTCAGAGGTCAAACTCAAATCAGCAAGTTATTTCTACCCACTGCTATCCAGCTGGCCCAATACTGGTTTTCTTTCCCTCTTTTTAAAAAGGATTTTCTAGCCGGGCAGTGGTGGCGCACGCCTTTAATCCCAGCACTTGGGAGGCAGAGGCAGGCGGATTTCTGAGTTCCAGAGTTTGAGGCCAGCCTGGTCTACAGAGTGAGTTCCAGGACAGCCAGGGCTACACAGAGAAACCCTGTCTCGAAAAACCAAAATAAATAAAAATAAAATAAAAAATAAAAAAATAAAATATAAAGGATTTTCTTTTATTTGCCTGGATGTCTGTCTGCGTAACGTGTGCATCTCTGCTGCCCTTGGAAACCAGAAGGGTGACTGATTCCCCTAGGACTGGAGTTACAGACAGGTGTGAGCCACCATGTGGGTGCCCACATTTGAGCCCCAGTCCTCTGGGAGAGTAGCCAGTGTCTTCCACTGACCCCTCACTCCCGCCCAGAAGCTTCCCAGTCTTTATATCAAGAGCCAAGACCATTTCCTCATAGCCCCGCCTCCTGCCTTGCCTGTCATCTTTACTCCTGGGTGAAGCTTTCTCAGCATGAGGTGTGTACTCCTTCTGAGCTTCTTTCCAGCTCCAGGGCTATCAAACCTCTACATGCCATTCCATAAGGGCCAGGGGGCCTTGCCTTCAGCCCCCTGCTGTCCCTCCAGCTACTTACAGCTGCAAACACTATTGGCTTTAGCTACCTCCGTATGCTTAAGTAGTAGGGGCCATCAAGAGTCCCCTAGGCCTGGGAACTAAGCCACTGCTCCCGAGAGAGCTCATAACTCCACCCTGACCTAGAGACTCTAAAGTTAGCGCTCCCTAAGTTGAATGGCCTTGACTCCTGTTCCTGTCTGGGTATTGGCTTAAGTCATTTTTTCCCCCTGGATCTTGCTCTCCTCACCAGTGGGAATGACGGGGGCGTGACTGGAGTCCAGGGGATTCCAGACAGCGGCTGGAGACTTCCCTGATGGATGTGTGTTACCAGGGCACATCTGGACATGCTAGACAATGGCTGGAGACTCCCCTGATGGATGTGTGTTACCAGGGCACATCTGGACATGCTATAAGTGTGAGGGATCCTTTAATCTGACACCCACGGCCTTCTGCCCCCTCACCTGCTTGCTGCACTCCAGGTCACAGTTGGCACAGCGAACGGCCTCCACGCCATCCCCAGAACTATCCACCAGGAACTGCAACAGCCGGTCCACCGGTGGGAGGCCACTGGGACCCTTCACCAGGGTCTGGTGCCTGCAGAAAGGCTGCAGCCAAGATCTGGATGCCCTTGGAGGAATCTCTCCCCACTACCCTTCACATTCCAGGCAGGAGCTAAAAATAGCAGTCTCAGGGTAGTGGGGTCTGATATAAATACAGCAGCCAGCTCGTCCTGAGGGCCCTACCCTGCTCAGTTACTGCGTAAGCCTGTCTCTGTTATAATGGGAACAGCTACTCAGCAGACTTCTTATCTCACTGGGACATTCCGAGCACCCTTACCTCTCCTCCAGCCCTAAACTAGCCCCGATGACTCTGGGAAGGTTGTGGTAAGGGCCACCTAACTGCCTCCGTTAACCTGACTAAGCTATGGGGGGTGTGTTGGTAATGATAATGATAATTCTGTTTATGATAACAGACTGTTCTCATCTCTTTTGCCTAGGCTGGGAACCTCACCGTCTACACATAGGCCCTCCCCAGGATCAGGGCAAACTTCATTCTCTCTGGGTTTGGAGCACTTACTGGCACAGTGGACAGGACAGGCGGCCATCGGTGGCCCGGCCACGCAAGCAGCCAGCGCAGAAGTTGTGGAAACAGTCCAGCAGGCACGGGCGCTCGTACTGTGCGTGGCACAGCGGACACACGAGTGGATGGCCACTCGCAGCATCCAGGGCACCTAGGCCCTCCAGAGGCGCAAAAATTGCTCCAGACATTTATGTGGAAGAACAGGACAAACAGGACAGCGGAGCCCCGGTCACGTCCAGGACCTGGAGCCCCGGTCACGTCCCTCTTACCTGGTCCTCCTGGGTACGACTTAGCCAATGGCTTTGGGGATGTTGGAATTCGAACCCAGTAGCGCCCCAGCAGAGACAACAACGTTGGGGGGGGGGGCAGGATTGATTGGGGCCCAGGCCACCGGTCACCTACCTCTCTCATAGTCTCTCTGCTGTGGCTCTGCGGGGGAGTGGTTAGCCCTAGAAGGTCAGGTTGCCAGGGTGGGCAGTGCTTCCTCCCCTTCGTCACATCTTCCACCTCCTTTCCTTTTGCAATTCTCCGCCCTACGTCCTCTGGGTGACCGAGAGTGAGGTTGATGTTCCTTCCTCAAAGTGTTGTAGCTTTGTAGAGCGAGGTCCAGGACCAAACTGATGCTAATCTATAGTCTCCCCGCTCTACCCGGCGCCCGGAAGGAGTGAAAAACCCGGTGCATGGTGAGGGTCTCCGACTACACTAGACCTCACGGGAGACTGGAGCCCAGAGGCCGAGGACACCGGGTCCCGGACCGGATCTACAGCCAGCGGGACAAGGTTTCCCTGGCTAAGCAGGAACTCTTCAGCTAAGGACCTAAGAGGGAAAGGCGGGTTTTGTAGGCTCCATTTTCTCCATGGCCGGCTGGGGGCTCCAGAGAGCAGTCCAAAATCTCTAGTGCGGTTTGGAGTCCTAGGCCTGGCTAAACCCGGTGTGGTGTTCAGTCTAGTAACTGATCTCTCCAAGCTGGTCTCCAGGTGATGGGGTGAGACTTCCCACACGTGTGAAAAGCCCCGTGTTCAGAGGTGTGGGTTTGGGTGGGAGGTTGGGACCGAAGGTTTCTTCTGCCCTGCCTTGTTCATCCACGGGCCTCTACGCTGGGTGCCCTCCCTTCCTGGGGGGATGCTCTCATCTTTCTACAGTCATGTTTCCCTAAACTCCTAAAACAGCTCATTTTCGATAAATCAAATCCAGGGCTTGACCCCCAGAGAAGTCTTATTCGCTTGTTAGAAAAAACTGCGGCGGCTGGGTTTTGAAACACGAGCCAGAGTTTGCCTGAAGGCAGTAAATTCTAAGTGGGATTACCAGTTCTCTTTCCTGAAAAGACTCTACTATGTTATTTATAGTGTGCATGTGTGCATGTGTGCATGTGTGCATGCGAGTGGGCCTGTGGAGATCACAGGGTAACTTGCAGAAGTCCATTTTCTCTCCTCCATCCGTTTAAGTCTGGGGGTTGAACTCAGGACATCTGGCCTGGCAACAAGTGCCCGTTATCTTTTGAGCCATCCTGCTGGCTCTACCTGTTTTTGTTGTTGTTTTGTTTTTAAGATTTATTTATTGGGCTGGAGAGATGGCTCAGCGGTTAAGAACACTGACTGCTCTTCCAAAGGTCCTGAGTTCAATTCCCAGCAACCACATGGTGGCTCACAACTATCTGTAATGGGATCTGATGCCCTCTTCTGGTGTGTTTGAAAACAGCTACAGTGTAATCATATAAATATAATAAATACATAAATCTTAAAAAAAAATTTATTTACTTATGTGAGTGCATGCACAGTCATGATCTCCAGGCACACATGTGGTTGCTGGGAATCGAACTCAGCTCAGGACCTCTGGAATCCAGGTCAGTGCTCTTAACCACTGAGCCATCTCTTCAGCCCCTTCCAAGAGAGCAATGGTGCACTCATATACATAAACTAAGGGTAAATCATAAAATAAAAGGAGTGGTCCAACAGTTTCCCATGTTCAAACAAAGATTTTTATGTTTTTTTTTAATTAACTTATTTCATTTACACTGTAGCTGTCCTCAGACACACCAGAAGAGGGCATCAGACCCCATTACAGATGGTTGTGAGCTACCGTGTGGTTGCTGGGAATTGAACTCAGTCCCTCTGGAAGAGCAGCCAGTGCTCTTGACAGCTGAGCCATCCCTCCAGCCCTATATGATATATATATATATATATGTGTGAGTGTTTTGCCTGCATTCATGGCTGGGCACCACATGCATGCAGTGCTGGTAGATGCCAGAAGAGGAAGCCAGATCCCCCGGAACTGGAATTACAGATGATTATGAGCCACCATGTGGGTGCTGGAACCCCTCCTCCATTATCTGCAAAAGTGCTCTTCTGAGCAATTTCTCCTGCTCTGTTTTTGTTTTGGAGACAGGGTCTCACTATATAGCCCAGGCTGCCCTCAAATGTTGGATCCTCCTGCCTCTACCTCCTGAGTGCTGGAATTATAGGTGTCGAACCACTATGCAGACACTAGATATTCTTGAACTTGTGTTTCGTTAATCCATGTGTTTATGTATTAAATGAGCATCTACTGTGGGCTGGATACTGTACCAGGCATTGGGACATAGAAAGAAACATAACAGTTATCTTAATTAGGGTTTTACTGCTGTGAACAGAAACCATGACCTAGGCAACTCTCATAAAGACAACATTTAATTGGGGCTGGCTTACAGGTTCAGAGGTTCAGTCCATTATCATCAAAGGTGGGAGCATGGCAGCATCCAGGCAGGCATGGTACAGGAGGAACTGAGAGTTCTACATCTTCATCTGAAGGCTGCTAGCAGAATACTGACTTCCAGGCAGCTAGGAGGAGGGTCTTAAAGCCCACAGCCACAGTGACACACCTACTCCAACAAGGCCACACCTTCTAATAGTATCACTCCCTGGGCCAAGAATAGACAAACCATCACACCAATCAGGGTTAAGTGAGTATACAAATAAACCCAGCAATGTCAGACTGTGTTAAATTGCAATATTATTTAATATTGTAATAAGGGAGATGTGAGGAAGAGTGGGGGGGGATTTGAGGGAGAGCAGGGGAGGGGAGGGGGCTCCAGGCCACACTAATGTATCAGAAGCGGAGGAGAATACTGAACTTGAGACTTTGGAGGCCACGGACATCCCAAGCAACTCCAAGGCCCCAAGACCTTGAATAAATTAGAAAAAAGACCAGAGTGGACAGAGATGAAGTTGCAGTACTGGGTAGGATGAGACACTGGAAGGCCTGGTGGCAAGCTCAGCAAGGAGGAGAGAAGGGTGAGAAGTCTCAGGTCAGGACGAGAGATTCAGGAGGAGTAAGACGGAGAAAGGAGGTCAGGTGACCTTTGTAGGAGCTATCCTGGTGCTGAGAGAATCTGACCTGAGTGCATTCATCAGAAGAGTGAGGGCAAAACTCAAAGCCATCATCCCCAACCCAGGCTCTGTGCACAAGGGTGGGGTGGCCAGCTGCAGGGACATCGGGGTCCTGAGCTAGGCAATGTTTGGAGTTCTTGGGGGAAGGGAGCACTGCGGGATGAATGGGGTGGTCTTCCCCATGAGGAGGGACTGCCTAAAGCAGCAGGCAGGAAGGCAGAGGCTGCAAAGGCTGCAATGTTCGCACAGCCTCCTCGGGTGCCAAGGGGAGCCATTAACTGTGAGGAAAGGTTGGCAAGTCAGCCGTGTTCTAGTCAGGGGACCTCACACTGCCCCTGAGGTAGTGTCAAGTCCCAGTGAACTCTGGAAATAAGGTAAGTGGGGGCTGGTGAGATGGCTCAGAGTGTGGAGATGCTTGCTGCCAACTCAGATGACCTGAGCTTTACATACACACACACACACACACACACACACACAGAGAGAGAGAGAGAGAGAGAGAGAGAGAGAGAGAGAGAGAGAGAGATGCACACACACACACAGACACACAGACACACACAGACACGCACACTTTTTTTTAAATTGAAAAGGGGAAGGAAGCACAGTGGTTAGTGACTGCTCTTCATCCAGAGGAGTTGGGTTCTGGCCCCAGCACCTACATCAGGTGGTTCATAATGACCGTCACTCCAGCTCTAGGGCATCTAATGCCCTCCAAGCATGTACACACACACACACACACACACACACATACACACACACACACACACCCCACTCTCCATCCACATAATTAAAAAAAAAAATGCTGCCAGGTGGCGGTGGTACACAATCCCAGCACTCAGGACACAGAGGCAGGCAGATCTCTCTGTGAGTTTGAGGCCAGCCTGATCTACAGAGCAAGTTCCAGGATAGCCAGGGCTACACAGAAAAAAATGCTCTCTTGAAAAACCACCACCACCAAAAAAAAAAATCTAAACCCATTGAAAACCTGAGCCTGGCACAGCAAAGCGGAGCTCGCCCCTTGTAGCCTGAGGTGGGGCATTTCCGCAAGTGAAAACTGTGAAGAGAATCAGATCCCCTTCCCACCACCGTGGAGTCACTGAAGGAGCGCGTGGGTCTCTGGAGTAATGAACAAACCGTTTAGTTCTCCTCTGGGTCTGGTTTTCTTGACTTTCATTTTTCTTCCTGGGAGCCATTCTCTCCCTCGGGCAGTTAGGCTAGATTCCAGGAAAAAAAAAAAACAGACGGATAAACATCTTTATGATAATCTCTAAAAGTATCCCCCCAGGCAGAGCGAGCCTTGAAGGTCAGGTCACTTTACCTGAGGAAAATCGCCTGGAGCAGGAGTGACCTCTAGGGAACTGACGGCTTTTTAGCCGGGACAGCAGGGCTTCCGAGTCCCTCACAGAGCCAGAACCCTGAAGCTACCCAGCCAGCCCACTAGCCTGACTGGATTACCCGCTCTGCTGCCTCTCCTCCCCTTACAGATAGACTTGGATTCACTCCACCCCTTTTATCTGTCTTCCCCAAGAAGCCATGTTGACTAGATTGCCTTTCTTTAGTATTTGTCTTTTTTCTCTAGTACATTGGACAGGTGAGTGTCTAGGCTTGTGGGATTCCTGGAGCTGATGGATTTTGCCCTAAATAAATCACGTTGGACCTTCCTAAGCTAGGGCTGAGTTCTCTTTCTCCGTAAGACAAGCTGGCCCTAAATTTGTAGTAATGCTCCTGCCTCAGCTTCCCTGGTGTCTCCTTTACAGACATAAGCCACCATCCACACCCAGCTTTTGTCCGTGGGCTTTAACAGAATATTTAAGGGATTTTTAAACTTTTTTTCAAGGCTCTTAAGATGGCCCAGAGGGAAAGGATATCTGCTATGGAACTCAGCAACCTGAGTTTGGATCCTCAGGTCTCTCTCTCTCATACTAAAAAAATGTTCTCTATCTCTACACATGAGCTGGGTATGTTGCCCCCACCAAAAATGATAATTTTTTTTTTTTGGTTTTTCGAGACAGGGTTTCTCTGTGTAGCCCTGGCTGTCCTGGAACTCACTCTGTAGACCAGGCTGGCCTTGAACTCAGAAATCCACCTGCCTCTGCCTCCCAAGTGCTGGGATTAAAGGTGTGTGCCACCACCGCCTGGCAAGAATATTTTTTAAAAAGGTTTTTTCAGGGCTAGTCAGATGGCTCAGCATGTAAGGGCACTTGCCACCCAACCTGACTTCTTGGGAAGGAAGGGACAGACTCGCACAAATACACTAGCATATATTAGCATGGTGTAAGCATGGTGCTGTGGTCTCAGACATGTTGGGCTGAATTTTTTTATAACCATTCTGGAATATATAGTGTCTTCCAGCCACAGGTTTGACGGACACCATAGTCCCTCTAAAGAGGGGAGACTCAGACGAATGAGGAGGGTTATCTGGGGGCTATGAGAGAGAAGGGAGAGCTGTTTCTGCAAGTATTGGAATAAACGAATATCAACGCTGCTTCTGGAATGTTCCAACTCCCTCTGACAGAATAAAGCAAGAGTGGGTAATGCCAACACTCAACAACAAGGAGGAAGCAAAGCCAATTCTTATAGAACTTAATTGTCTGTAGCATCACAACGTTAAGAACAGCAGGCTGCCCCTGGGTACGTCGGTCCATGCGTGTAATTTCAGAGTTTGGAAAAATGAGGCAGGAGAATGCTGAGTCTAAGGGCGGCTTGCAGTCAAACCAAGCAGGAGATAAAACAGCAGGCAGCTTTAAAGCCTGATGAGTAAGCACAGACACTGACTTTACCCTGACCAAAAAGCAAGGTGTGTTTCCTTTAAAGATTGTAAATCAAAGCCGGATTTTTAGGGAATCCAGGTAACAGAACTGGACGGTGTGGTCACAGTTCAGGATCCTGGAGGATATAACTCTCTAGGAACACAAAGGGCCATGTCAATGAGCTGTACACCTAGGGAGGAAAATCCTCAGTACGCACAAGCGGTTGATGAGCAAAAATAAGACCCTAAACGCTGCTGAACCAGACACTGTATGGCCCAGATCTGGGTGATCCTGGAAAGCTGGAGGGGGCATTCTGGAACTGGGGAAGTAGAAGGCGCCAGCTTGAACTTAAGGGATCAAACTGGAGCGTGCTCCTGGGGGCAGAAGGAAGGCTAGTCACATGGTTGGTATGATCTTCCAAGATGTGTGTTTTCCATAGGATGAAGAAATATGGTACTACAACTCCCCACCACCACCATCGTTTTTTTGGAGGCAGGTAGCTATGTACCTTGGCTGGCCTGGATGCAACTCGCTGTTGTAGATACTGTAGCCCAGGCTGGTCTCAAACCAGCTACGTTCTTGAGGCGTCTTCCTGCCTCTGCCTCCTGAGTGGTGGGATTACTGCTGTGGCCTGGCTACATTGAGGATTCTAAAATTCTCTGTGGTCAAAAAGGGATTGTCCCAGTCTCCTTAAGATACTGTGTTCGATTCTTATCCGGTCAGCTGGTGAATTGCTTAGGGAACGTCCGTCTTAATTCTTCGAGACTTTCAAAAGTAGAGCCCTTTTATTTCTAACCTAACCCCTTTATTTCTCTTGGGCTCGTCCAGTCTCCCTCGATCATTCGCAGTGGAACAGCCCATCTAACTCCTCCCTTTCCCGACAGCCGACTTTGCGCCGGGAAAAGCAATAGCTGCCGGATCGTAACTTAGGTGGTAGGGAAGGGCGATCGAGAGGCGAGGGCTGATCGATTGAAGTTGCCTGGCTCCTTGCGTGCACTGTGCGCTGCGGGTTCTTCGCGCCTGCGTAGTGCGCCCCCCTCCCTTTCTGCCTCCTCTGCCGCCATGGCGCCTGTGGTTAGTATGGCTCCGCGTGCGGCCGCGGCTCCGTGAGCGGCACGTGGGCCTGGTGGGCTGGCTCGGGCGCAGGCTCGCGTGGGGGCACCGCGCCCTGCAGCGTCAGGCAGGGGTGGCCTGGCAAGCGGGCGAAGGAAGCCGGAATCGCGGCCGGGTCCAGCACGTTGTGGGCGGAGGAGGCCGCGGCTCGACGCGGTGCGGGAGAGCCCGGAGAGCTCGTGGTGGCGAATCGGGCTCCTCTTAGCGGCCCGCGGGAGCTTAGAGGCTGTGAGCTGGATATCGCTGGAGCCTGAGTCCAGCCCCAGGCTCCGGGCAGCGGGCCCGATTACTTGGGCGAGGGGCGGGGAAGACGGATGTGACCTGCCACCCCGGGCAGCCGAGTGGAAATGGCCCTCCACCTGGTGGCCGGGTTTTAGGGACGAACCTTGAGCTTGAGGAGTTCTTCTAGCACCCCTCGAGGGAGCTGCTTTTATTAGGGTGCAGCAGTGTACAGTTCTTTCCTGGCGTCGGGCGAAGGAGGAGGCCCAATTCGATTCTCTGGGCTGAGGCTAGGCTATGCGCCACCTTCGTGTCAGGCAGTTCTTGGAGATCGCTCTTCTTGGGACTAAGTGGTTTTAGGTGGTGCTTTGTTTTGTAGTTGGGACTCTTAAAGGTGCATTTCTAGTCGTCTTCATTTTTCCACCTTGGCTTTCAAGTGCTTCGGTGCATTTGTGTGCACTTTGGGTTAGAATCCTGTTGGGAGCTTTTGGGGCCCGTTGTGGGTAGGTGCTCTTACTAACCTATCCTTTTCTCGGGGATAGACTTGAAAGGAGTCATTTTGGTTGGTAGTTGGAAGACATTGAGTAGAACAGTTTTCTAGTAACTGAAAGGTTGACTCAGTGCAAGTTGTGGACGGTCTCTTGAACTGGGAGGGAGGTAGTGTGGTTTTTGTGAACTGCAGAACTTGAGTAGCAGAAATTCAGGTGAGTTTTTGGAAGTTTCAGGGGTCTGTAGAGAGACGATTGGTGGGTGTTAACTTTGTAAAAGTCAGCTGGACCCTCTTAGGTGTAGTTTGGAAGAGCTAAGTCAAGCTGAAAATGGCTGACCACACTCTTAACTTTGAGGCTGGCATGGAAGGCAGCTAGACTGTTGTATGGTTCCTTCTGCCATTCCTGAGAAGGTCTGGGGTGTGGGGATGAAATGCTGTGGTCTGAAATTCAGGGGCCTTGGGTAGAGTTCACACTAAAATTTACTGTGCAAAGCACTTGTAGCTTGCATTCACAAGTGAGTAGAGTAAGAGTGTTATTTGGGGAAAATACTACTGAAAACGTTCACGTGCTGACCTTAATGCTTGTGAACATTGGGGTTGTCTGGAGGGCACCCACCCATCTCGGTCTCCTTGGGCTTGTATTTGTAAGGACTTCTTATGCCTCCGACATGAATGGGTCGTGTGTGTGTGTGTGTGTGTGTGTCTGTGTGTCTGTCTGTCTGTCTGTCTTGGGGACTGACTGCCTGAGGCTTCCTGTTTTCTCTATACTCCTAGAAAAAGCTTGTGGCCAAGGGGGGCAAAAAAAAGAAGCAAGTTTTGAAGTTCACCCTCGACTGCACTCACCCTGTAGAAGATGGGATCATGGACGCCGCCAATTTTGTAAGTGACGTTCTGCTCTGGGCTGGGGAGCAGTGGACTCTGAGAGGTGCAGTGGGGACCCTGTCCTGGGGTATGACTTGTTGGGCAGTCCCTCTTTCTTACTTAACCAGAGCCAGGGCAAATTAGGTATTTGTTGCTGAGTCTCTTGAGATAGGAGTCTGATAGACTGTGACATATAGGTGACAGCTAGCAGTTCTGCCTTCTTTTTCTAATGGTTTCCAGAGATGACCTTACCCATTCACCATTGCACTTGGTTTGGTCTGTATGGGCAGCCTCGTCCTGGGCCTCCTGGGTCTCTGCATCCTCAGGAGATGACAGGAGCTCACCACAGTGCCGATGCCTGAGTGTTTGCTTTAATCTGCTTATTTGGGGTGGGGAAGGGTTTGGTTTTTTCCCCACACTCTGCTCTCTTTGAGGTTCCCCTCTTATTTAAAAAATTATTGTCTTTTAAATTTTTGTGTATGTATGTTTGGTGCATGTATGTCTCTGCCATGTGTGTACAGTGCCCATGGAGGGCCAGGGCATTGAATTTTCTGAACTGGAGTTACGGGTGGTTGTGAGCTGAGAACCTTGTTGGTGCTGAGAACCAATCCCTGTTCCTCCAAATGAGCAACATGTTCTCAACTGCTGACCCATCTCCAGCCCTGTCCTGACTTTTTTCTTTCCCCTTTTATTTGGCTCTAATCCCCAGTATCCCTGTGTTCCCCTGAATTGTTGGGTCTCTGCAGCCCCCTTTTGGCTCTGGGGACTGAGGCCTTTGGATGTATGCAAACATCTTCTAAGTTCACAGTGGTTTTTCACATCCCAGAAGGTTAACTGTTAAGAACAATCATTCTGCCGGGCGGTGGTGGCGCACGCCTTTAATCCCAGCACTTGGGAGGCAGAGGCAGGAGGATTTCTGAGTTCAAGGCCAGCCTGGTCTACAGAGTGAGTTCCAGGACAGCCAGGACTACACAGAGAAACCCTGTCTCGAAAAACCAAAAAAAAAAAAAGAAAAAAAAATTCTGCAGAATTTGAAAATGTACAGGGATGATGTATAGCCATTAATATGAAGTACAAATGGAGTTAGCCTGTGGCTACTAACCTTGTCAGATGTGCCTCGGTTGGCTCCTAACATCCAGTGACTTCTCCGTGGCTTTGGTCCTGTGTGTTGGTGGTTTCTTTTTTCTTAATTAAAAATTATTATGATTACTATTTTCTTGATGTGGGTGGGTGGGTGGGTGTGGTATTGCACACCTTTACCCCAGCACTTGGGAGGCAGGGGCAGGTGGATTTTTGTTTTGAGGCCAGCCTGGTCTACAGAGTGAGACTTAAGTCTGTATGCCACATGTATCCCTTATGCCCTTGGAAGTCAGAGGAGGGCACCAGATCCCCTGGAATGGGAGTTGTGGGTGGTTGTGAGCTGCCTGTGGGTGCTGGGAAGCAAACTCTGGTCTTCTGAAGAGTGGAAGGCTCTCCAGCCCTTGGTTGCCTTTCTGTTGGGCATTTGTGTGTTGGCCTTGCCTGGTGTTACCACTGTGGCCTCTTTGTTCAGCAAACTACTCCTTAGCACATCTATCTCTGCTAAAGACTTCCCTTCTAGAAGACTTTTGTCAAAGTTTGGATTTGCTTTCTAATTACTCTGCTCCAGCATAGTTCATAGCTTCTCACTGGAGTTAAAAAGAGCTGAAGATAATTTGTTTTTTAGTTGTCTTGGGAGTTTACTCAGGCTCTTCCTTAAGTGAGCATTCTCACCTGTCACTGAGCCATCTCCAGTCCCTACAACTGTAGTTCTGAGCTGAGAGGGACTTCGTCTCTTTGCAGTGGCTACAGAGCAAAACAAAAAGTCCCTTTTGGACAGAAGTCCCTGCAGCCTGAGGTGAATGGCTTGCCTTGGCTCACATGGTGCTTTGCAAAGTCTGTCTGGGCTCATGGGTCCCTGTCGCTTCTGCGGTACCATGCAGGTGACTCCGGGCAGGTCTGTAATTGTTTTGTCTGTGTTTGTCTTTGGTCTTCTCTGCTAGATCTAAGACCCATGCTCTATGCCCCTTAGGCTCAGAAGTTGCTTGCTGCTTTGCATGTTGATGTTCAAGTTTGGGTTTTGGTTTTCGTTTATTCTTGGCCCCCTTTGCTTGGGTTTTATGTTGGATGAGGATCTCGCTGTGCCACCCGGGCTTACTCGTTACAGTGTGACTGTGTGCTGCCCTCTAAGCCTTCAGTGGGGACACGTTTCCTCATGCATGGAACCAGTCAGGGCACCATCTTCAAATTGCATGAGGTTATGTTGACTAATGCCATCATGAATTTGCCTTGTAAGCTTCATGACCTTAGTCTGATTAGAGTCTGCTCAGAGGAGGACTCCCAAAGTTGTCCTCCAGTGGTCAGACACACCATGGCACACCCACATACATACATGTGTACATACTACATACACACAATTGTGAAGACTGGAGATGTTAAAGAGATCTCTGGGTGAGTGTGGGGGGCAGTCTGAGCGGGTCTGCCTCTGAGAGGTCAAGCATGCGCTCACTGGTTGATTTTTTTACAGGAGCAGTTCCTCCAGGAGAGAATCAAGGTGAATGGGAAAGCCGGCAACCTTGGCGGAGGGGTTGTGACCATTGAACGGAGCAAGAGCAAGATCACTGTCACTTCCGAGGTGCCTTTCTCCAAAAGGTATGAGGGGGGTGTCCTGCCTGCTGTGGTGTGTCAGGGCGGTGAACGAGCATGTGTGAGCAGATTGACTTTAGTCCAGTGCATGTGTGTTCAGGTGCCTTGGAGCTCAGGTGCTCCCGAGCTGGAGCTGTCCAGTGTAGGTGCTGGGATCTGGACTCTGGTCCTAAAGAGCAGTGTGTGCTCTTCTGTGCCTGAGCCGCCTTACCAGGCCTGTTTAACTGTTTATTTGGCTTGTGGTTATTTCTAAATTTTGCAGTATTTCAGGCTGTGAAAGGGACACAGATTTTGCCTGTGTTCTGTTAATTTTTTTTTTTGTTTGTTGGTCTATTTGAGACCATGGCCTAGAATTCACAGGAGTACTGTGGCCTCTGCCTCCCCAGTGCTAGGATTAAAGGCAGTGCCACCATGCCTGGCTATTAAATTGTTGCCTTTTACTGTTGTTAGCTCACTGTGGTGACAGCCCCATCCCCCACCTCCTATAGCTTAGACTGGCCTCAGACTCACATGGTAGCTGAGATTGACCCTGTCTCTTGAGAGCTGACAGGTGTATGCCACCACACTGGGATGAGAGCATTAATTTTTAATTCTGGTTGTGTTTCTTGTAAGTTCGTCTGTGGGGTTGAGAGCTCTGGTACCAATGTGGATGGGTGTGGCGCTGGTGCTTTTGCCGCGGGTGTAAACGGTGGTGCCTTGAGTGCTGCCTCGCAGTCAGGGCTGCAGCTTTAGTGCGGGGCGGCCGGCTGGGATGGGTGAGGCGGGCTGTGCGCAACCAGCACCTGTCTTGGTGAGCTTGTGGGGTGAGGCTGTCTGCCGCCTTCTTGACTTCTTTTTGCTAACACACCCCTTTCCAGCAAGTTCTGTCTTTGCTCAGTGCAGGAGGGAAGGGGCTGTAGTTTGGACTGTAGCTTTCTTTTCCTTTGGGATTTTGAAGGTGTTCCTCTCTACCTCGGGCCTGTCCTCACAAGCTGTTCCTGCTTTAGTCTTCCACAGCAAGGTGGCTTCCTTCTGTTGTGGAGACTGAAGAGTTGAGCATGAGGCTCTGTCCACAGTGGGCGTGGAGGAAGTTGGAGACAGTCTGGAGAAGTCGCCATGAGAGCTTGGGTGGTGGCTCAGGCGGGCCTTGAACTTAGCATTTTTCCCACTTCTGTTTCTAGAGTGGTGGGACCACAGGCTGTATCCCATGTCTGCTCATTGCTTTCTTGATGATAATAATGCTATTTTCTAAGAAATCCAAGGGTGTTCTCAAGTCTAGGACATCTTTTATCCTTGTCTCTGACCCTGTTTTACTGTGAGTTTTGTTTTGAAACTCTGTGAAGTTTTGAGTTAAGCTCTTCAAAGCATGGTCTGGGAAAACAGTAACATAACCTGGTCTTTATGTAGCTCAGGCTGCCCGAAGACGGAGTGCTGAGATGGACTGCATGTGCTACCGAAGCTGGCGGTTGCTTGCTTATCTGCAGGAAGGCTGGGCAGAGCTTTTGGACTGCCAGTGAAGTTGCTGGTTAATGCTGGTCCTTGTTGGTGGGCCAGCGTTAACCTGCACACCTGTGTCAGTTTTCCCGAGTCTATAAAATACAGTGGGCTTTGTTTGTTTTTGAGACAAGGTTTCTCTGTGTAGCTCTGGCTGTCTTAGAACTTGCTCTGTAGACCAGTCAAGTCTTGGACTCATAGAGATCCTCCTGCCTCTACCTTTCAAGTGCTGGCATTAAAGGTGTGTGGCCACCACCATCCTGAGGCCTGTTTTGTGGTGGGGGAAACGGAGTTGAGCTGGATTTGCCCAGTCTCCTCTTTACGGCTCTGAGTAGCCAGCTGCCGGGATCTGACCTCGTGGCGTCTTGAGTAGTCGGGAGGTAAGCACAGTTAGGTGTTAGCAGCAAAGACAGCAAGTAGATTTTAAAAAGTTGTAGTGTGGCTGAGAGCAGCTCAGGTGTGGGGAATGCTTGTCCTGTGTGGGCCTCATCGTGGATTTGACCCCAGCAGAGGAGGGAAAACCTGAAGACAAGGCAAGACAGACCATAAGCTTGTAGCCTCAGGCCGAGCGAGGCAGACCATTTGAGGCCAGCCTGTGTAACAGTGGGGCCCATCTCATAACAAGAGTGTCTGGGTGGCACACGATGTGCCCATGGTTTGGGTAATAGCCATGCCATCAAAGACGTCAGGATACAGAATAGTGATAAGCGTCCTGGACGGCTTTGGTCCGCCACCTCTGAAGGCTGTGGGGATCTCGGAGGGCTGCAGGAACCTTGGAGGGTTGCGGGATGCGGAAGTGCTTGGGGTTGACCGGAAGGTTAACGGTTCTCAGCAGAGGTGTGAGGCGTGTGTAACCGAGTGTGTAACCACGTGTGTAACCAGCAGCTTACCTGTGTGATCTTTCTCTAGTGGTCACTACAGTTTTGTAGGTGTCTGCTTTTATTGCCAATTTAGGGATGTGTGACAGACACTTGCCTTGTTGGAGCACTGCCTTGGGTGCACTTGGCGTGTGTCTGGAAAACATTACAGTTGTTTTCGATGTGTTTAATGAAGTTTAGATGTTTCAGAATGCAAAAAGCTGCTGGTCTAGTGTAGTTCTTGTGTTCTTTCTCTGCAGGTATTTGAAATATCTCACCAAAAAGTATTTGAAGAAGAACAACCTCCGAGACTGGCTGCGTGTTGTCGCCAACAGCAAAGAGAGCTATGAGCTGCGTTACTTCCAGATTAACCAGGATGAAGAGGAGGATGAGGACGAGGATTAAGACTCATTGCTCTACAGTGTTTTGTATTAATTCATAAATAAAACTTAGGAACAAAACCCGGTGGTTTATCCTTGCATCTCTGCAGTGTGGATTGGACAGGAAGTTGGAAATGACAGGGACTGGGCGTTATCTGGGCTGCTGCTCATTTGTGTATAGATACTTTTTCCTGCTCAGAACCTTCAGTTCTCCAGTAGTAATGCCAACAGAAGCACCAGGCTAAGGGGCTGCATCTGACACTGAGCAGGTAGAGCCTGGTGGTTGGTTGTATCTGTTTCCCCTCTCACAGTAAGGTTTGAGATGCAGTGTGGTGCTCCTTGGTAGAAGCAGACAGGCGATTTCTCTGTGTGTGTGTGTGTGTTTTCTCCTGGGAAAATGGCAGCCAGTAAGACAGGTTTCAGGGACATTTGTCTCCAAGTCTGAACACAGGCTGCTCACAGTTGTGTATACTAACCACCTTCCTTCCTATTGAAATAAGAGGGGGGTCTTCCAATATTACTGCTGCATATTCTGCTCTTTATTATTAAAGGGTCTGTAAATATATGCTGGGCAGCCATGCCTTTAGGTGGCTCTCTATAGGGTATTTTCTGAGTCAGAGGTCAACAAGGGCTTGTAGGGAAAATTAAAACTCGTGGCTTCTATGTCTTTGCAACAAGCTGTTTGTCTAGTCTCCAGCAGAGGGCGAGGAAGACAGCTTCCAGATGTTCCCATTAGGGGGAGTCCCTCCAGACTCAGAGCTCCAGGGCCTCTGATGGGAAGATGTGGAAGGGCTGCTTCCTAAGCAGTCACAATTGGACTTTGATAAAAGTCGTAGTCTGGGACCACAGCCCAGTGGTGGAACTCTGGCCTAATGGGCTCCAGGTTTAATCTCCAGTCTGTGTACCTGCAGGGAACTGGGCATGGAAGGCCCTGTGGGGTTTTCTTGCCACTGTGTGCCTGGAGGACTGGCAGGTGGGAAATGTCTTTATCAAGGGTTACCTTGGAAGACTTCCCCCAACGCCATACGGTGCTCCCCTGGTCAAAACCTGTGCAGAAGCATCTGCTGGCTCTCTAATAGCATGCAGTGTTTAAAGGGGTCGCTTACAGCCAGTGGCCACACTTGAGGCCCGGACATCAAATGTCCAAGTTCTGCCGAGCTTCCAAGTAAACTCGTAGTCCATGGATCGAGTTTAACCTGTTGAGGCTTTGCAATACTCCTGTGGCAAAGGCTCCAGTGTTTTCTATTTCTATGCAAATTTCTTGAAGCAGAACTGTTACTGTCTTTCCCTGCCCTTGGAGGAGGAGGCGTTTCCTTCCAACTTCAGGTGCAGCCCCTCGTGGTGATTAGCTTTGTGACTTGGGTCTGTCGATCTCGTTTGTTACATTGGTGTACCATGTGGTGGTTTTTAGATCGGCTGTAAAAAAAACATTAACCCTGGCTTGATTAGCATATGCTTCTAAACGGTGGTCCCAGATTTTGAAACTTGTAATAAAATGGAAACTCGCTGGTTTTTATGCCTTTCTAACTCCTGTACTTGAATGGATGTTGATCACTTTTTCCATTAAAGTGGCTGACACATGGCTACTGTCACTGTGCAAGGCTTTTTTTCTTCTCAACCTGTTAAACTTTCTTCTCACTGGTTAGTTGCATCCGGCACAGAAAAGTATGTTCTGTCTGTTAACCTCCCATCCATAGAGTTGAGCCTCCATGAGCTTGGCTGGAGTTGACTGACCCTGGAGACTTGCTCTGCAAACATCTGACTTTTTCCAATGGGAGGTAGAGTGGAGTGGACTTGAATTCTGTTAGACCTGCCGCAGCAGCTGTACCCAGGCCCCTCCTAGACCTGTCTCCTCTATGTCTGTCTGGCCTCGTGCCTTACCTGTCTTTATCGGAAGTGTTGGCACAGAACACTGGAGTTTTAAGCCTTGACTTCAGTTCACGGAAGTCATGAAACGGTGCTGGCACAGGCTTGCTCCCTGCCTGTAGCAGTTGCTCCAGGTGCCCTCCCTTGAGGGTTGGTGCAGCCCAGGAAGTATGTACAGGAGTCCTTACTCGTTCTAATGTGTACTTCCAGAAGCCCCCACAGTCTCTCACCCCTGCCTTTCGTAACTTTCTCCCCAGTAGGAGCTAAGCAGTTCAACACACAGGTTTCCCTGCTGGTACCTTGCCTGAGAGCCAGCTCTGACCAGACACCTCTAGCTGTCTGGGGTGCTTAGCCATTTGAGCTGAGTGGGGCACAATTTACTGGAAGGGGAAGACCCTAGAGAGAAGGTATTACTGTTCCTTTTAGAGTCACAGTGTGGGCTCGAGAGATGACGCAACAGTTAAGAGCACTGACTGCTTTGCCAGAGGTCCTGAGTTCAATTCCCAGCAACCACATGGTGGCTCACAACCATCTGTAATGGGATCCGATGCCCTCTTCTGGTGTGTGTCTGAAGACACCTGCAGTGTACTCATACAAAAAAAATAAAGTCGCAGAGCCTGGAAGTTAGTATGGACATGGCTGTGTGGCCTTTTGGAGTGAATGAAGCAGGCAGGGACTGGAGGGTGTTGGTCTCTTAGAAGAGGTCACCATGGGAATGGGGGTGGTGTCCCAGAGGATGGGGTGCTGGTTGGTGGCAGAAGCTTCATTGTAGCAGACCCCATTGGCTGAATCATAGTAATTGTCCTGATTTGGGGTTAAACTGAGGTTGCTTGGGAAGAAGAGGTTAGGGTGGGGCGGAGACTGTTTATTGACTGCTATCTCCATGAGACTGCAGGTGAAGGGGGCTGGGACGTTGGCTCAGGAAAGTGCCACACAAACAAGAGGATCTGAGTTAGGATTCTTAGTACCCACGTATGTTCAGAGCTTTGCTCCTGTAATCCCCGTGCTTGAAAGGCAGAGGCAGGAGGATCTCTGGGACTTACAGCCAGGCTAGCTGATTAGCAAGCTCCAGATTCAGTGTGGGGCGGGGAACCAGAGACCTCGTCCATAGTTAGGAGTACTGACTGCTCTTTGAGAACACCTGGGTTCACTTCCCAGTGTCCGTGTGGCCACTCACGAGCATGTGTCCCTCTGCTGGTGTCTGTGGGTACTGCATGCCTGGAGGCAAAGCACAAAAATCTTAAAATGAAAAAATAATGCTAGGCGTGGTGGCTCATGTCTTTAATCCCAGCACTCAGGAGGCAGAGGTAGGCAGATCTCTGTGAATCTGAGGCCAGCCTGGTCTACAGAGCGAGTTCTAGGACAGCCAAGCTAGCTGCACAGACAAACCCTATGAGTGTATGTGTGTGTGTGTGTGTGTGTGTGTGTCTTTGGTCCCCAGAACACATACACTAGAAAAGGACCTACTTCCATTAAGTTGTCCCCTGGCCTCCACATGAGCACCACGCCATGCTTGTGCCCGCTTCCCTAAATAAAAAGCATGTAAAGAAATACGATAGACAGCTACTGAGGCTTGAGGAAGACCACACTGACTGGTTTCCACGTGCACCCGTAAAGGCACACACGCTGAGGGCTGCCCTAAAGGATGCCAAGACCATGCTGCTGTTTGATGAGAACTCGGACTGCGCCATATTTGTCTAGTGAGCTGCTCTCCAGCCAGAGCCCAGGCATGACGGTTGCCCAGGCAGTGACGGTCAAATGCTTCAGGCTGACTACTGTCCCCACTTAAGGGCCATTGCTCCAGCCTTCTCTTTCCGAGAAGTTCTGGCCTTCCTCACGATGTCAGGTAGTCTGAACAAGGTTCATTCTTTTAGACAAAAATGTCCAGTCTGAGCCAGGTCTTGGTGTCTACAGAGGGAAACTGTCCTTCCTCCTACAGGACAACTGGCCATCCTGAGTGGCTGTACCCTGCTGAGTCGAAGGTGCTCAGCAATTCTGATCGCTAGGTACAGGCTATCCACTGACCTCGGAGTCCAGCGTCAGGAAGTGGCCACTGGTGTGGAGACAGATTGTTGAAGTTGCTCCTAGGAGTGCGTTCACACAGCCCAGAACTGGAGATTGTACTGTATGTGCAAAAGGAGACCGGCTATTTCAGTTGTCCAGAAACAAACTGTTTCAAATTTCATAAAATAACAGATTAAAAATAATTTTATTTTTGAATTGTCACCAAAGTGTAATTACAAGCCCCATGATCAGCAAACACAAGACTCCTGTCTCCTGATAGTAACCTTAATGAGAGGTCTAGTCTCAACAGTGGAGTTTACAGAATGCTTACCTTTTGGTGATTGCTTTTTAACATCAGGCATCCTGGGTCCATTGCCCATTGAAAATGCACATTTGATAGTGTAATAAGGGGTGTCCTTTAAAAATCACTGGAGATTTGCAGTTTACACACACACACACACACACACACACACACACACACACACACACTTCCCTCTACCATCCCAGTTTGGTCTTTGATCATTAGCTAATGCTACCCCAGTGCAGTCACTGGGAGAGCATCCTGAGTACACATCCCATCTTGACCCCAACTTGCTGCAAATGAAGCAGTTGGAGTTTTTCTTGAGATATCTTCATTTTCTCAGCCTGGCCTTGGGAATCAGAACCAGTTAGTTGTGTATGTGTGCATCTGCATGCCTCTGCACACGTGGGGATGGGGGAGGCTTTCTGGTGTTGAGAGATATGTCACAAATTTCTCCGATGTGGGACAGAAGACCTTTGAAAAGGTTTAATGTTCAACAGCAGAGAGGTCTTCGGGGCTGGTCATGAAGGGTGGGCATATTCCACTGAGCTTGGGATTTTCTTTCCTGGACCCTTAGTGGTCAGGGAGACAAGTGGTGTGGAGAGAGCCAGCGCGCTCTCCAGAGGAGGATGCAGACTCAAGCCTCGAGAGTCTGAGGCTCTTCCTGACAGGAGACAATCCACGGAATTTGGATCCTTAGCCACCTTCCTCCTGCTGGCTGGTCCTTTTGCCTTGTGCAGGGGACATCTACTGTCCAGGGAGGTGTAAAAGTGACCTGTGTCACGGAGGGAGATTCCTAGTCTCCTTCCTGTCCATCCCGGGAGGCTGGGCAGATCTGGGAAGAAAAGGTTTCCTTTGGGGTGTCCTTACAATTTGTACAGAAGAAAGCTTTACCAATGGCTCTTGTTACCCCGACCCCTATCGACTGCTTTGGAGCAGCCTGGTGAGTGCAGCCACCTCAAGAGGTCTTGTCTTGTCCTGAGGACACTCAAACTGGTACAGATCATAAGGTTCCCCAAAGGTGCCAAGACAGGGAAATCCCTCCTGCTGACAGTGCTGGACACTGGAAGTTGGTCTATATGGCCTGAGTGTTCCCTTCAGGCCTGTGCACCCCGTCACGCAGGACCTGTCCCCACCGGCAGCAGTGAGGTCCACTCCCTCAGTGTGTGGCCAGAAGCAGGACATGAGGATGACCCGCACTTTACAGGACTTCGTGGGACTGGAGAGCTGGCGACCTCCTGCTGGGCCCCCACAACTTCTGTGCTCTCCAAGTTGCTGTGAGACTTGGCTGCACCGGGCTGTGAAGCTCTCATTTAAAATTCTAGTCTTGCTCCCCAGGGCTCCTGCATCCAGCTTCACCTTTAACAAGCCGGGCTGGCAGCCGCCAACCCTTCCGCTAGGCGACAGGTGTCCTGTCCTGAGGGGCAGTCCAGGACACAGAGCATGCAGAGCCCCGGGGACCTGGAAGTGTTTGAGCTGGACACAGCCCAGTTTTGGAAAGAGGGTATGTGTGGGGTGAGAAGCCACGGCTTTTTTTTTTTTTTTTTTGGATAAATCGTGCCCACTGTCACCAGAGTGACCTTAAGTGTGGGACACATTTTCTTGGACTTCTCTTTTGAAAGGGGTTTGGCGGCCTGAAACTGAAGTGGGGGTGAGTCTGTTGTGTAAAAGGCTAGTGGGGCAGCTTATGGCTCACCACCCGTCCTGCCTCTCGGGCCCAAGTGCCTTTGCGGGCAGGGTGGCGACCGCTGGCCCTGCCTGGGGTGTGCGCGGGGGAGCACCGCCTGGACTCCCCACTGTGCCCGGGCCTTCGAGTCCCCCGCAGCCAGCTTGGCCGTCGTATCTCGGGTCGGGCGGGCATCTCGACGGCTCCGGGCACCGGCCCCCCACCGTGCGCTCACCGAGCTGCCCAACACTAGTCCCCCCAACTTGTTCTCGGCTGTTAACTAGTCGCGCTGGCGGAACGATGGGATGGGGTTGCCACAGCAACCAGACTGGACGTCACAATCCGGGCATGTGTGCCGCCCCCCCGCCGTGCCGCCGTGCCGCGGGCGCTGCCGCCGCCACCCTCGGCCGGCTGCGGGACTCGCGCTGCGGGGCGCGGTGGGCGGAGCGGCCCGGGCTTGGCGGGTGCGGACAGAGGCGGCCGAGAGCTTGCGGGGTCGACACGGGGGGGTGGAGGGGGGGGGGGGGGGGGGGGCCCGGCGGCCGCCATCTTCTCGCCGAGACCGCCTCGCCCGCCTCGCGGGTCCGTCCGGCAGCGCACGGGTTAAGGCTGGCACCGCGCCCGGCGGGAGGGGGGCGCCCACCTCCCCTCCCCCCCGCGCCGGGCATGCGGGGCCCGCTGGGCACCGAGGAGGAGCTGCCGCGGCTGTTCGCGGAGGAGATGGAGAACGAGGAGGAGATGTCAGGTGAGGGGGCGCGGGGACCTGCCGGCCCGGG